>NC_143517.1:10914123-11096654 GCF_031878675.1 Megascapheus bottae | reverse complement strand
TATCAGACCAAAGCCATGGACTCTTGTGAGAATAATGGGGAAAATACTATTTCTCTGAGGCCAAGCTTGTCCTCAACAGCCAACTTAGGCCTGTTATTTTAACTTTCCTCAACAAAAATCCAGCAGTGAGAGTAAATATGAGTTCTGCCCTTAGTTTTAATCTTCCTTCTGTACTTGCATATGAAAAGGTTGTTAGAGATTGGGGGAAGCTGTACTAGGGAAAACCCTGGGGCTTGCAGTTGGTCAACCTCTTCTCTACATTTGTAGAGGAATACGAGGGATGAGCCTGGGCTCTGAATTTGGAGAAATACAAACTTGAGTCCAGCTGTGTAAACTCAGTCCTGTGACTTTGGACAATTCATTTAGCTCTCTCTAAACCTCCTCACTCAGAAAACGACCCTCATGGTAAGTCATCAATACTGGTACCTAGTAAATGGTAATTGCTTAAAAAATCTTAATAGGGATCACAATTATGATTACTAATTAAAATCTGTTCTGCTGATGTTTGTTGGTTTCATTCCACAGTACTAGTGTTTAGACATACTGGAGGAACTTGCAGGTCTAAGCAAGTGGTGTTTAGTACCCTGTCATGCTCAGCTATTTTCTTCATTCTACCCTTCCTCTCGCATGAGTGACAAAGCTGAGTCACATTTTTGGGGTCAAGTACCCTGGAAATTTCCATTCACTGTCAGCCTTTTCCGGACTCCTCAGAAGGGAAAGACTTTGTCTATACAGCTCTGTAGTGCTACTCATACAGCTCAGCTTAACCTCCATGGGATGTGCTTCCCTGAGCTCTACTGGAACCCTTATCTCCATATGGCTCATTGTGTGTTCTGTGAATACGTCTTGAAGAAATGAGTTGAATTTCCTTCCATCTGGGCAAGTAGAGAAGTCTAGGAATAATGGACTCATGTCTTCATAAGGGATTTTTCCTTTAAGATCCTGAAGACAGAGAAGATATTCAGTGAGGAGCTTACTTCCCGTGTTTACTGGAGAAAGCAACAGAATGGTGTGGGGGCAAGAAAAGCAAGCGTTTCCAGGAGGTCTTTCAAAAACCCTCTATCTCATGGTTTCTTTCATAGACACATCCAGTAATCATCATGCTCTCACCATGAACAAGGGCCTCTGAAAGGGGCTGAGAATACATTAATGGTCATGACGGTTAAGATCCTCGGCTATATTTAATAACAGCATTTTGCCTTGCCAAGCAGAGACCTATTATGTTCTGTCATAATATGATCCCATTAAAGCTATATTTCTTCAGATTAAGTAAATAAAACTGCAATATGACCGAATCCTTCATGTAGTCTTCGGAGCCTGCAGCAAAATCTCTAGGTGGCATTGGTCCAAAAGGGTCAACCAGCCTCAATTTATCATGTCACCAGGTATAGAAATCATGATCATTTGATAGATGTTAATTTGTTCACATTATTCTCCTCCAAACTAGAAGCAGAATAAGAAATAATCACTTTATCTCTGGAGACCATCAGAGCTTTAGAACTAATGTGAACATTGCCGTAATTGTAGAATATTTGCGTTTATTGTCTAGTAGCTATTTGTTTGCAGGTTGGCATCCTGGGTTTGCTTTCTTTAGAGATTCAGGATGTTCTGTAATGATTAGTGATCATTGTGTTTAGGACACATGGGCACTCACATTTTTCCAAATGAGTGTGTGCATGAATTGGACTGCATTTAGTTCCCTTTTTTGTTTACAGGTGAGCTTAAATATCTGAAGGGTGTGTGTGTATTATGTGCAGAAACCCCACAACAGAACAGCAGTCTTATATGGAGTGCATTGTCTCTCCATTCCCCATCCTGTATTCATGTCTAACTCATGCTTTTCATCTCCAACAGAACATGAATATGTAAGTGCAAGCGTTGCTTATTGTGAACTCTGAACAAAGAGGAGAGCTGTAGATTTCAATGGTTTTGTACCATAATGTGCTGCTTTCCTGATAATAGGCTCTCTTGGCATTGAAATGAAAAGCAAACATATCATTAAGAAGGGGCTCCATAAAAACTGTCTGCCATATATCTTAAGCTTCATTAGTTTAGATTAATGACTCACTTGATATACATGACAATAGGTGAAGCAAATCTTTGTTTATTTATTGACAATTAAATGTGGTGCTGACAAGCATAAACAGGCTTCCCTCTGATTAGTTCCATGTTTTAAAGTAACTTTGTGTTATAAAACTTGTTAACTACAGTATCATTTTATTGAGCTCTGCTGGGTGAATGATGTGATCTACATTGAAAGACATCAATATTGCAGCCATTCTTGGCAGCCACTGAAGCATTGTGCTCACAGATTGGAGTTGATATCTCATTGTACAAATTCAGGGACCCAGAAAATGCCAAGTTATTGAGCCCCTGCCCTGGGAGGACAATGATCTATTCATAGAATCTGGGTGCAGGGTTACAGACTGAAACTAGCACAGGAGGGTAAGATTCAAATTTGTTTCATGGCTTTGCTGAAGACCTCCCTGGAAACACAGGACCTTTCTCATTGTATCCTCCTCACACAATGCAAAGGAGTATCCGAATATATACAGCACCTTCTAATCAGAATGCTTTTTATCAGATTGAGTAAGCTTGCCTTAAAAAATCAAAACAAAGAAACATGCTCTTAGTATAATGCTGATTCAGATGGCAAACTTATCATGCACACAGTGGAACAGTGACACAATGTTAGAAGAGTCTGAGAAGTTAGAGGAGAAAGAGGAAAGTGAAGGAAATGGCTAAAAGGGGAATGTGGTATCAGTTTATCTGCATGCTTGACAATATTCGTGGCTTCTCTTTCTAGGAATTCAAAGGTCAGAGACTGTTAGCAAGTGTTACTGCTTCTCATCACCCTTCACCCACTGTTCTCAGTAGCTCTCTGCTAGGTGCTTTCAGGATTCAATGTTATACTTAGAAAAGACTTGTTTAGAAGGAGGCATGGCACAATAACCGCATTGCAGTTGGGTGTTATCAAATGACTCCATTCTGAAAATGTAGGTTTTCTGTAGAACTTCCATGCAAAGTGAAACATGTACTCTTAAACAGCTGGTGGGAGAACTTGGTAGAAAAAGAACCGTCTCTTCTACATAGCTGTTCCTAATATTGTGTAAGGAGAGCCATGGAGCCTAGGCTTCAGTAAAGCATTTGTATCTATCTAGTAGAAAATATGCACCCTTAGTGAGCTTTCCAATGGACTCCCATGGGGGTGTCATAATTTGCATGGAATAGGGAGGGTGGTACTTACTAAGTATTATCTGACCATAAATACAGCCTTGGCAATAGCTACACACTTAGAAGCTGAAAGTCTTCTTACTAACTGTGAAGTCTTCATTATTTAACATGGAAATCTCGATTCCTAGTGAAGTAAGGAGGCTAGGTCTGGACAGAACCACCTTGGTCACATGGTACATGATAGGGTCTCTCCCTGGAGAGGGGGTGGGCAGGTGGCTGATAGGTTACTAGAGGTGTCAGTCCAGTGCCTGAGACTGGGAATTTCCTGTGATCCTGCCTCTATTTAGGCCTGGACCAGCTCAGGCACCATTATGCCAAGCCATGTGTCTCCATGTTCATGTCCTGTGTCCTATTTCCAGGCTCTTCTCCAGTCCACATGGTGTTCAAATTCAAATCTCCATTGGAGCAGAATTGGTTTGTTGTTGTTTTTTTTGTTCCTTCTTTCCTCTCTGGCCTTTTTCCTAACTGTGTTAAGTATATTTGCTGGCTGCTGGTCTTTGAGACAGGAGACCGACCACCATGCGGTAACTGGCCTTTTAATAAAGGCTCCAAGATTTTACATCTCAAAATATGGCTTCTCTGTATCCTCACCTTACAACACTAGAAATAATTGATAAATGAGTAACTCTGTGAATGGCTTTCTCTTTGTATGAGCTTTGTGTACCTCCACATACCATTTGCTACCTCATGGTCCAGATGGCCTCAGCAGCCACTGTAGTGTAGCCACAGAGAGTGGATTGGTGCCTTCAAATCTGTGTAAGCCAAAATGTTTCAGAAGGTAGCATGGTGGGGCAATAAAAATTTGACCTCATGTTATATCCTTCTACAGAGTTGGCTCTTTTGCAATGTGCTAATTCATCTTTGGAAAAGAAGGCAACTTTGGTGATACCTAGTGACCAAAAAACAAATATGACACTCAAATAGGAGTCAACAAAAACCTTAGTCAATCTTTGCTTTCTTCTGTCAATAGTTAAAGGATTGGAAGGCCCACGGAAACATCAATATGCTCGGTGTTCAGTTTTCCAGGAATTTTTATGCTTCTTGCTTAGGATTTCTCTCTCCTTCCTTCCTTCTTTCCTTCCTTCCTTCCTTCCTTCCTTCCTTCCTTCCTTCCTTCCTTCCTTCCTTCCTTCCTTCCTTCCTTCCTTCCTTCTTTTTCTAGGACTGATATTTGGACTTAATATCTTGCACTGTGTGTGTGTGTGATGTTTGGATTTAGAAGCTATTTTGTTCACGGCCCACTTGAGCCAAAGCTATCCTGGTATTTTGGGTGGTTACTTGGAGACAAAAGTCTCAAGGACTTCCTGCCTGGACTGGCTTTCCATGAACATCCTCACATCACAGCCTCCTGAGTGGCTCGGATTACAGTTGTGAGCCACCAGTGCTCAGCCAGAGTTTGTGCTTTTAAAACAGGAATTCTATCACTTGATCAAAATTTACTTGTAGCTTGGTTGCTTTAGTTACTTTTTAGATGAGGTCCTCTGTCTCTCTCCCTCTCTCTTTCTGTCAGTTCAGGGATATCCTTGAACCTTCTGCCTAGCTGGGGTTGCAGACAGGCAACCTGACATATTTTAATACAGGGTCTTACTATCTTTTGCGGAGGCTAGTCTGTTATCTTCTCTATTTCACTTCGCAAGTAGCTGGGATTACAGGCATGGACCACCGTTCTGAAACCCTCGATAGTAGTTAAGTTGCTTACAAACAAATCTTACTTTCCATCCCATTATTATATATGAAGAAGAAAGAGCTGACTTTATTGGCTTTTTCATGAGCAAACTTTTGTTTTTGCCAGTCCTGAGGCTTGAATTTGGTGCCTGGGTTGTCCTTGAGCTTTCTTAAGGCTAACACTGTACCACTTGAGAGTCACAATACCACTTTTGGCTTTTTATGTGCATGTGGTACTGAGGAATTGAACCCAAGGCTTCGTGCACTTTTGTCAGTAGGCCACATGCCATGCCTGTGAGTAAACTTATTTTTATATTTTATTGGAATTCTAATATATATCTATTTAAAATGATGCAAGGTAATTGGGTTAAAAGATAAATTAATTAGATAATGTTTTCTCATCGAGCTGTGGAACTAAAAGAATTTAATGTCACCTGGTACTGGTGGATCACACCTGAAATCTTAGCTAATTAGGGAAATGAGATCTGAAGGTTTGAAGGCAACCTGGGCTTTTAGCTTTTTTTATTTTAATTTTTTTTAGGGGGGTCATGGGGCTTGAAGTAGGCCTGGGCACTGTCCGTGTGCTCTTCAGTTCAAGGCTACCACCTTATCCCTGGGCCTGGGCAGAAGCTATTATCTTTAATCAACCAGCAAAATGCCAGAAGTGGAGGTATAACTCAAGTGGTAGTGTGTCAATTAGAGATTCTGAGTTTAAACCTGAGTATTTGCACACACACAAGCACACACACACACATGCACACACATGTGTACACACACACATGAAGTTAATATAATAACATTTTATCTTCCCTCCAATGACAGGAGAGTAGTCACAAACTACATTTAATGTAAAACATATGCAGCTATAAAATGATGGAACTTTTCTTCTCATGAAAGAAACAAGAGAGTAGGTAAAGTGGGTTGGATTGTCCTATGTCCAGGTTAAACAGAAAGTCTATTTTTTTTTTACTTTTTAAAAGAAGCATCATTGTGATCTATTATGTGTATTTCACAACCCCCCACCAACATCAGCAGGCTAGAAGGATCTTCATGTGCTATCCAGGATCTCCTAAAGCACTAATTCTTTCCCCCAAATACTTGGGTTATTTCATTTGCTTCTCCTTTGTTCACAAGACAGCTTTCTCTTTCTCAATTGCACCCCTCTTTTCTCTCTTGAAGTGTTCTGAGGATTAGAATACAAACGATCGTTTACAAATTGAAGGTTAACACAGAGATGCATTGTGCCTGTGATGCCGATGAGTAAAACAAGTCACAAAATAAGAACAAATAGCAGCATTATCCCATGGGAAGAGCCTTCTGCATTGATCTATTATTTCCCAGTTTGAAATGTGTCACCATTGTAGTTCCACTTGATTATGAGCCTTTTTATCACTTCCCCTAGCTGATTCAACTTGAGTGCTGCTGACATTTGCAAAGTTCCTCCAGAATTCTGCTAAGCAGCAGGGGAAAGCTTGTTAATGAAGAAATAACAAGTTGAAAAATTGAACAAATATTTAGCTGATTGAAAGGATGTATACAGCTAATTTTTTTAAGTGCTGACGACTGAGGCAACTGTGCTTTGCTTATATTGGCTAAAAATGAGTTCTTGTGGAGTTTTATCCACTCCAATGAGTACCTCCATTTCCTGATTCTATTATAAGCTTAAGTGGCCACACAAACCTGCCATTGAATTTGTTCTATTGTGTTTTTCTATTTTTAATCCAGAAACAGTAAACGCATTTCTCATCGAATGTGTTACAGACTGGCATACAATGGCGAGATTGATGAAGGTGTCATTGTGTTATTATGGAGCCATTCATTTATAAATAAGTGTCCATGCTGGAAGGGAACTATTAATGATAAGAGTATTTTCATCATTTCAACAATCTACATTCAAGAAGAATGTAGGGTTCTGTTGTTGCTATTACTTTTATTCTTGCTCCAGCAGCATGGAAACACTATGGGTTACACGCCCTTTGAAATTGTGCTTAAAGTCCTGATGTACAGTTGACATTCTGGTCTTAGAACCAAGGTGATGTTTTCTATCACTCAGAAGCAGAAGCTGTGAAAAGAAACCTGGTACTTTTCTCAGGACTCAACAAATTAATGAAGGAGCTCTGGGAGCCTGGAAATGTTGTGTAAGGCCCTCACTATGGAGCTGGAAGTCCCATGGCAGCTCCTATTTTGATCCATCATATACTTTCACATCCTGTCCTGTTTTGAGGAAGATGGCTCTGCATGGTCTCATCAGATACATACCTGAGCTCTCAGAGCACTTTAGTACTGTGATTCAGTGTCCTGCACTGAGAATAAAGTTGTCTTACAAAGAACACTTTGCAAGATGCTCTTCTTTCAACCTATACATTAAGAGTGAAGATGGGGAGAAAAATCAATGGATTCCTGCATGGATTTTTTTTTAACAAATGTTTGCTCCTTTCTGTTATGACATTCACAACAGGAAAACCTCAGGGCAGAGAAATTGTACAGTCATGCAATCTGTAAACCCTGAAGTCTAAATGCCACACCCTTGTTCTTACCCCTGTCATGGCTTTAGACTTTTAAAAGCTTGTACCTACATAGTCTTAGAAATCCATATGGGGGCCTATGCTGAAAGGATTTACGAGCAGGAGAAGGACAGAGGATGGCTGCACTGTGGGGATGGATAAAAGACCCAAGTCAGGGCACTCTGATCTAAAAATGAAAGCAGAACTTCTCTACCTGAAAGGATCTGGAGGAGTCTAGAGCCTACCTCATTGCTTTTCAGCTGTGGCATTTTGATTTGAGAAATCCCCTAGCTTTTCTCAGGGCACATTGTAGGCATTTTTGATAGATGTGAACTCAACATATTAAGTTTGAGAAGACAGAAAACCATTCAAATGAGATGTATTTTCTGATGAGTTGTGAATGCACGTGACTCCTAATGTAGAGCTACAGACCAGCTCAGTATGTGCTAAATGTTAATGTTCAGTCATTTCTCATACCTATGGATTTCGTGAGGAAGCTTTGCATAGCAATGTTTAGAGAAGTCACATTTTGATTTTTGGCACATTAGATATTGTCTCAGTGGTTGCTAAAGGGGAGACTATTTCTGCACCCTCATCTAATAAAACACCAAGGTCCAAGTTGTAATATTATGAGGAGGGATTGTCAGGGTGAAGGAAAGAAAAATCAGGTTGGAAAATTTGTAATTTTCTATCAAGAGCTGGTTTTTGGATGTTTGGAGTGCAGGGTCCTTAGAAGGAAATATTGTTTGTGTAATTCACATTTATAACTTTAAAATTTATTTCTGCATGCTATTAATACCCAAATGGAAATGCAGATTCTTACAGAAGAAGTTCAGCAGATGCCCTATTCCTCTTCTTGCTTCTAATTCACTGAGAGGTCAGAAACAACATTTCATTTGTGGAGTATCTGAAGTTTATATGTAAATGAATCAACGCAAAACCTTGTTTTTTAGTTCTGATGTTGGTGCTGGAATGTGAAGCTGGACTTGTTGATGGTTACTATTTAAAGTTTCAGTCATTGGCTGTAGCACTTGCTTAGCCATAGGATTTATCAGCTTAAAAATGGAAGTACACTTACTGAGTCAACATTATGTATCAACATTCTGGATCATGCATCATAAGAACAGATATTACCTAGGATGACAAATTGCTGTCATGATGCAACACAAAATGTGGAGAAGTTTTTACTTGGTTTCTTTGTCCTGTTCATCATCTTTGCTAGTGGAAATCATGCTGTAACCATGCTTTTCTAGTCTTATTAAGAAGCAATGTTGCTGTAATTGAACAAAACGAATTCTATTCTTGAAATAGAGATGTTTTTAGAACAGAGAAGGTGATTCATCAGCCTTAATGGAAATATCTCTTGAGACCATCCAGCCTTTCTTCTAAATAGTGTTCACAAAGAAACCTCTGCCTTTATCATTTATTTTCATAGGGACATTTATTTGTAAAGATTGTGCTTCTAAGTAGCTTTCACTCATATATCAGGTAGGCCTGTTTTTATAACTAAATTGACATCTAGTTATAAAGTTATCTTTTCAGTTGTGGGGATCAAACTCAGGGCCTTTTGCATATTAAGTAAGCATTCTATGAAGCTGCATCCACAGCCTTAAAATTGCATTTGGGAAGTGTATTTATCTCTAGGTTTCCTTTTTAGCTTGTTTCATCATAGGTATTCTTTAAAAAGCTGAATTTTAAGTTCCCAAATCCTGGGTCCTAAGCTGGCATTTGTTCCTTTCTATACAGAGGAAAAATAAAACTCTTGCAAATTGTCAGAAAGAATAGACCAGTCAGGTGCTTTCCAGACTTTTTTGTGTGTGTCAGGACCATTTTTCTTATTTATGATTTAGTGAGAAAACTAGATATAGATTTTTGATATTTCTAATGTGTATCATATTTGGAGTTTTCTGACTTTGTGTTAGCAGATCTGAGCCTCATTTGATAGATCTGATCTGGATAGTTCAATTGCTAACCTTAACTCCTAATATTTAGGCTAACTTGTCATTCTTTGCATACCCACAGCAGTTGCTGGGCCAGCAAAACAGTAGCAAGTGTATTTGAAGAGATGCTTTTACACACTTGATGTATGGAGCTTGTCCACTTGGACTAGCTAGCTTGTGGATACCAAGTTACCATGCTGCATTGAAACTTGTGCTAGATTTGAGCAATGTTAGGTCATATTGGGGAAAGCCTTGGGGTTTGAGAAGCCATCTTAGACATTCCAGCTTCAGCTAAGTTCTTGCTGAAAACAGATATAGGAGTTATTTCAGCTCTGTCCTGTCACAGAAGATCGATTCAGAAGACTCTCCCAATTGAGTGCAATTCAAAAAGAAATAGATGAAAAGCCATTGTTGCTATAAACCAGTTAAGTTTGATGGGTGATTCATTGCACGTCAGTAGATAAATTAATTGTTTATCATAGCTGTGGGTCCTCTTTATAATTAAGTCACATTGTGTAAGGGAGATGACATTTAATTTCAGGGGATAACATCAGGGGTAGTAGTACTTATCCAAAGTCTCTTGAGCCCATTTTTTCTTGTTTTATGTTGTGATGGTATTGCACTGCCCTCTGGTGGCAAGTATACATACTTATACTGAGTGCTTGATGGAATCGGGTACATCTACCCATTTCCAATTGTGAAAAATCATCCCAAGAAGATGTACAGTTAAACACAAAGTACCTCATAAGCCAAGATCTAACATGGAAAAAACATCATGTGGAGAAATATAGTGAGACTTATGCAAATGCAATCACAGTGCAGGAATTCCTTGCTCTGATTCCTTTACTGCCTGATCACTGTTAAAGATACCATGACTTCTAGAGGAGTGTTGTAGAAAAGTAGGGAACCTTTCTTCTCATTCTTTCTCTTATGGTAGAGAGGATATAACATTCAGTGAGAAAAAATGTATTTCCCTCCTCCCACCCCTTATCCAGTCAGTATGAATGCTTCTCAGCAACCTCAGAGATTGCTAAGCCTTTCTGATGTGGGCAGAGACAGCTGTGAGGTGAGCAGAGTGGAAAGTGAGTAGGCAGTGGAACATGAGAATGTTCAGGTGTGGGTTTCCTGTGAGAGTGCACCCCCACGTTGTATGCATCAGCAGGACACCCACCAGCAGAAGACAAAACGCAGGCTCTTGCTGTTGAATGACTCTGCACATATATGGTCATCTGGTCAGACTGCTCTATGCTATGGTGGCTTGACTGGGATCTAATGGGAACATGGAAGCTTATGTCTGGGGTGTGTCATTGGGCACACATTTCCTTCAAGTCAGAGCTAAGAAAAAACTCAAAGATACTTTGGGCACTCAAAACCTGTACTATGTAAAGATCACAAATTCCTTTCTAGAGAAAATCTGTTGGAGTCAAAAAATTAAGAATTCTGTTGAATATGTGCCATCAAGTTACACTGGAACATCACTTACTATAGGAAATAATGAGTGTATGTGTGCATATTGAGTTTAGAAAAGATGAGAAGACTTTTTTTCTAAGTAAAAATGATTTTTATTTGAATTGATGATGTTGAAAGAAATATGGTTTTTTATCTTTACAGGTTGGAGTAAATTTCTCTTAACGTAATATGTATTACTGTAATAGCATCTAGTTAAGATTTCATTATGACATTTCAGTTCAATATAATACACAGTCCCTGCCATGTTTTTATAAAACATTATGCTGTATGAGATATTCCCATTAAATACAATTGCAGAAATGACTGATGTTTAAATTCAATGACAGTTTCTATCATTATTAAACTTCATTATAAAATAAAGTATGTGGGTGGAATTGAGGCTTGATGCTTTTGTAATTTCCTCTCTACCTTTTCAATGTACTTTTCAGTTACATCAACTGAATCATTTCATCGTATAGATGCGAAGATGAACAAAAACATGGCCATTAAGGGAAGCAGAGCAAATGTGCATACTTAATGGAAACCATTTTGACATTTTGTATTTGATTCCATGCTGTACCTACTCAAACAATTTCAATGGCATATTAGAACAAAATGCTCCATTGTGCTCTTCACTAAGAATGCAAGTAATAGACTTCAAAAATTACCTTTTCACTGAAAGTATTATCTTCTGGAAATGAAGAAATGTTTTACATTATGAGAGGCTAAGAGTGGGAAGAGTGAACCAGGACGGGCTGAGTAACTGTCTCGGGGGTGGGCAGACTTGACTCTTTACTCTCCAAACGCATTCTTTCATTAAATAAAGCCACAATCGAAACATTTCTCTTTAATGTTTCAGACTCTAAGAGTATGAATTCTAATTTGCTACATCTCCTGAGTGTATTTTTACTAATGGAAGTCAAGGCTGTCCTAGTTAAAATGGGGCTTGGATTGCTGTTAGCTGGAGGACCACTGTATAAAGCAAAGAGAACGCTTGTGTGTTAACTTTGATTCTGGAAAGAAAAGTCCTTATAAAACTAAATAGAGAATTTAAAAAAAATCTGAACATAGGAAAAATAATGAAATGGCCCCCATTCTGTGATACAATTACTTGGGAGCCTGTGAATTCATCTAAAGAGATGGCTTATTAAAGGATGTGGGGGAATAAGATAAGAAAGAGGATGTTCACCCATTTTGAAGAATTATCTCTAGCAGTGGAAGGTGTATACACATTTTGCACCATTCATTAAAATACTTTAATGCAGAAATATATTAATTGGTTCCCATAGCAGCATTTTGAAGCAAGCTTCATTTCATTCCTTTTCCACCAGGGAAAATAGGAGCTATGAAACAACAGGCGATTTGCACAAGTTCACACAGGTAGTAAGATAGTAAGACACAAAACTAGAAAACAAACCCTTGTCTCTAGACTCTGGTGGGGGAAAGTGTGGAGGTGGGGAGTAAGAAAATAAAATAGGTCAACATTACAAGAGTGGAGTGTGAGAACACTGTAGTGGGAGACTGAGCAGGTGCAGTTCAGCTTCTGGAGGTGGAGCTGGCGCTAGAAATAAGGTTGATCAAAGAGGAGGCAATGACAGAAGATGAAGCTGATTGTGTTTGCAACAATCTGAGTAGTGACTCGTTGGTGTCTGAAAGCAGGTTCTAGAAGTAACAAATTTGACCTCCGGTCTCATTGTACTTGTTCTGCAGAAATCGCAACCAGATGGCTATACAATACACACCTAGGGCCTAGGGCCTATCTCACAGAATCTTTGCCTTTATGCCTTGGGACTCCGAGGTGAAGAAACAATCTGGATTTAGGGAAGCCCTACAGGGAAAACCATAGACCTACTTGTAGAAAAAAGAAAGGGATGATAGGCTTTTCAGTACCTTCTTCACTTCTCACTAGTATCTATATATTTTCTTTCAGATCAGCTCTAGTCCATGTTTAACAGACTATTTCAAGTGTGCACAAAGCACTAATTTATGATCCTTTTATTCAAGATGGGGGCTTTTATAAAAATGGACTCTTCTTGTAGTGTGTAGCTTGTCTTGTAGTTACAGATTGTTTGGAAGCCTCCAGGGTATACAGAGGAAAATAAGAAGCCTGGATATGCCAGGTGCCAGTGGCTTCTGAGCTTAACCCTAGCTTTTTGGGAGGTTGGAAGGGGAAGGATTGGAATTTGAGGCCAGCCCATGTGTATGCATGAGACTACTTGTCAATCAGTAGCCTACCCAGATATGGTGATGTCTGTCTGTTGTTCCAGCCATGTAGAAAATTGACATTAGAAGGATTGTGGTTCTAGGCTAGCCCGGACAAGCAAGTTCTCGAGATACCACCTCGACAAAGGAAGTTGGATGTCATGTGCTCCACCATACTATTCATCATGGGAAGCTGGTGCAAGGAATTATGCCTGCCTAACAAGTGCAAGACCTTAAGTATAAACCTCAGTTCTGAACAACAAAGAGTTCTGAATACTAAAACAACAATTCTTGTCATATCTGATTGTGGTGGCAATAATATGTTTAGGAAAATTAAACAAAAATTCCTTTCCAAGTCACTTATATCTATCTATAGACCTAGCTAATCATAAAGGAGTGAAATAATAGGAGAAGGCTTACAGAAGTTCAAAAAATGTCTGCTTTTGCCAATTTCCTAAGAAAATTGAGTTACCTGTTTGTAATTTTGAAGGGAAGTACTGTAAAATTTTTTCTTTAAAGCAAACTTATTTTTTCACACAATTAAGTAAATTTAAATGAGACCTATATGAGATACAATAACATTTATTAGAATAAAAAAGTAAAACAATATTAAGGTTGGTCACCAGAGGTTCATACTTATAATTCTAGCTACTCAGTAGGCTGGGTTTTGAGAACTGTTGGAAGCTAGCCTAAACAGGAAAGTCCATGAGACCCCTTACCTCCAATTATTCCAATTAACCAAGGAAGATCTCAAAGTAAAGCTGTGGTTCAAGTGGTAGAGCACTAGCCTTGAGCAAAAGAAGCTCAGGAAGAGTGCCCAGACCCTGTGTTCAAACCCCAAACATGGCACAAAACAAAACTAAAACCTCAGAAGAAACCCTCACATTAGGCTCCCCATTCCATTACTGAGTCAACTAAGAATGTTCAAATTGGTGCTGAGACTTCCTGACAAGACTCTATTAGACTCTGATACTGGGATAGCTTACATAAGTTTGTTTGGAGTTGTGCTAATTGCTGTTAGGATTGTCTGTTTGCCATTATTTTTAGACTATTGTTTTAAAGAACAAAATATAAAAAAAAATACAGCCTAGTATTTTCAGTTCAACTTCGGGATTTAAGATTTTTTTATTTAAGATCCTCTTTGTTAAATAAAAATAAGAGAGAAAAGGAATGATTTTTCCTCCCTCACTATCCATAAAATCTTAGCTGGGATGCTAGATTAACAAAAGCTAGATTAAGAAGAAAAAACCAGGTCATGGGTTCAAACCTTGAGTGTGGTGTGCACACCCCTTCCCCCTTCCCCCCCCGCCCCCTGACAATAGTAAATAATGATGAGACTGCAACTTAACTGTTGTGAGACAACAGTGTGGAGAGTCCATTAAAATTGTAGCACACCAACACCAATATCACTTCTTTAGAACAGTCTGGCTGCACACGATCATGATAAATAATTCGACTCAGTATTTCTTTCGTTTAGACTGAGTATGTGGGCAACTATTAAATTTCTTGTGGTGTAGGTGGGCTGGTGCAATATCTGAAGATTATTGCTGTTGTTGTTACATGTGTGTGAAGGTACTGGGGCTTGAATTCAGGGCGTGGACACTGTCTCTGAAATTTTTTACTTAAGGTACTATTCAACCACTTGAGCCATAGCTCCACTTCCTGCTTTTTGACTGTTAATAGGAGATAAGAATCATGATTGTTGTTCTTAATGTACTATGTTATTTATTTTCTCTTTTTTCCCCTAATGGTAAATCTCATGTAGTTACTCTATCTGACTTTGTTACTTGTTATATTGTATGTACATTTATTTGTTTATATGAAATTGATAAGGGAAGGAGTGTGAAACAAGATAATTGGGAGGTGGTAGGGAAAGGGAAACTGGGACAAGAACATGAGAAGGGGTGTCAATGTGAGAGAAGTAATGTATCCACTACTTTACGAATGGATCTGAACCCCTCTATAAATTACCCCAATAATAAAATAAAATTAAAAGAAAGAATACAGGGGCTGGGGTTTTGGCCTAGTGGTAGAGTGCTTGCCTAGCATGCACAAAGACTGAGGTTTGATTCCTTGGTACCACATACATAGTAGAAAAAAGCCAGAAGTGTTGTGGCTCAAGTGGTAGAGCTCTAGCCTTGAGAAAGCCCAAGAACAATGCTCAGGCCCTGAGTTCAAGGTCCAGGAGTAGCAAAAAAAAAGAATCCATTCTATATACTACAAAATTAAGAAAAGCAAGAGAAAGGGTAGGTTCAAGAGGGCTGAGAACATTGAAATGGTGAAACTAATCAAGATGCATTGTGTTCATAAACTGCTTTGTTAAATGGTGAAAAAGAAGAATCTCATGGACTTTCCTGTCCAAGTTGGCTTTGAACTACGATTTTCAGATCTGACCTTCCTGAGTAGTTGGGATTACAGGCATATACCAATGGTGCCCAGCTTGCAGATTCTATTTTCATGCAGCACATTTATTTCACCTTGAAGTCATATTACATCTACAGAGAAGACATGCCCTAAATCCTCTCTGATGAAGCAATTGCCTTCAGCTTCCACTGAGACAACTTGATCAATTTTCATATAAGAGCACCTGCCATTAAACAAAGAATTTGTGTTCTCAGTTGAGCTGGTTGCTCATCATTAGCTCATTGGACAAATTGTTCATCACAAATGGTAAGCTGATGCCTGGAAAATCAGCCAAGGCAAGATTCTGAGGCTGCTCTTGTTCAGATGAGCCAGGCACTTGTATGTGCTGAGGTTGAAGGGAAAGTTTTTGTTCATAGTAATCTTCAGAGGCTCCATCATCCGGTGAGGTTGTGCAGAGTAATTCCTCACCCCTATACCTGGTAAAGGCTAGAGGAAGGGCCCTCTAGGATACCAAGGAACTTGACTCTTACTGATGCATTGTTAGAAATACAGGAAGTCTCAGTCACTCAGATTTTGGAGGAACGAGGCTAACGGAGTTCCTCTTTTTTTTTTTTTTTTTTTGCCAGTCCTGGGTTTAGGCTCAGGGCCTGAGCACTGTCCTTGGGTTTTCTTGAGGTCAGAGATCTACCACTTGAGCCACAGTACCACTTCTGGCGTTTTCCTGTGTATGTTGTACTGAGGAATCGAACCCGGGTCTTTGTTCATGTTAGGCAAGCACTGTTACCATTTGGCCAAACTCCCGGCCCCTCTCATTTTTTTTTTTAGTAAAATGTGAGTAACTGAAAGAAAGCTCATGTGCTCTTGTATTTATATATCAAGGACAGGGAATTGGCTGGGGGCAACTTTTTGGCAGGATTCTGGCTTGCTGGACACAACTCAAAAGGATAGCTTGAAGGTTTGGAGAGTACTCACTCATTTTTCACAACAGTGAAGGTACTGGAGCTACAAAAGGGATGACTGGTCCTTGGGTATACCAAACACAGGGAAATAACCTTGTTCTTCATTTCCTGAGGTTTACATTACCTGTCTCATGTCAGCGGGTAGGCCAAAACACATACCCTGTAGAAGCACATGTTTCTTTGTGAGAGCAGGCAATAATGCTTCTCATTATCATTGTTATTCAGCATGTATTTGTTGGGTTGCCCACATATGTGTGTTGGCATGCCTGTCACTTATATTTTTCACATTTATCTACTAAGGAAGTGAAATTATGTCTATCTAATGTGAAACCATTGTACTTCAGACAGAATTTTGTCTAAAACTGTACAGATTACCTTTACCATATAATATTTTAAAATGGAAACTGTTGCTTAAGCTAATAAGCTGTGTCTGAAGCGCTAGGTATATACATTGGCACCTATACACAATGAAGAAAAAGTCTCAAAAAAAGGATGATCACCTGATACTTTGAATACTCAAGGCAGACAATGAAGCCAGGTGGTGCCTTGGTGCATAATAACTAGAACACTATGTCAAAGCACAGCAATCAATACCAAAGAGAAATCAACACATATTCAACATCATCCTTATAGTGTTAAGCTTATTATCCACTTCAAGTAATTGAGGCAGTAAGATGAATGTGTAGAGCAGCCTTTATCTTCCTCTTTTGGAATGGAGAGCTAGGTATAAAGGTTAACTGGTATCTTATGTCTCTCATCATTCTCTGCCTCAGTCACGCACTTCCAAGTAGAGAGAGATTACTTGCAATGATTAATGACTGTGTAGTTTCTACCATATTTTCGCTATGCAATCAGTGTAAAAGGAGTGATTCATGATTTCTTTCAATTGTGCATACGTATACTTAAATACATAATACACACAGAAATACGCAAATGCATATCATTTGTGTCACCTGAAGCTTCAGGTGCAAGACATTCAGATGTTTGAAACTTCAAACAGATCTTTGTACCAGGGACTTGTCTGTCCTATATGTACCTCTAAAGGGTACATATGCAAAAGTATGAATGCAAAGAAGAGACTTGTATTCCACGTGCCCAGCTTAAGAAAACGATGTGTGCAATCCCAGAGTAGAGACTTCTTGGCTTCATGAAGATTAAGGAATGCTGGTTTCCTGCAAACATTTGGAGACAACTTCTTGGATGTAATTTTCTGTTACCTCATCTCTCATATCATCATTACAAGAACTTGTGATCACAAATCTGATGGTTGAAGGCTCACATTGTGGTGAGCTCCATTTTTAGTGAAAAAGATCATTTATATTATGACTGTCCCAATTTTGTCTCACAAAACTTCAATTTCTCAGCTCCTATAAAATCACTTAGAAAACTCATTCTTAGCGATTTCAATTTGAATCTTCTCTGTGCCTCCACACATCAGTATTCTACTCCTCTTTCAAGAATCATGTTAAGTTGTATATACTCAGTAGACTATTGTCATAAAAATACTAATTCTTTGCTTCTTTGAACTCTCATAGTTACCTTTATTTAGTATTTGTCTGGCACAGTAAAGAGGGCAACAGTACAACTTCTGGGGTCAGGTGACCTGATCTTGCCACTTCCTTTGGACAAGTTACACAGTTTCCTCTTCCCTAGATCAAAGCAATCATGCCTAATGATACTCTGTGATTTCTAGACTTACTAGTAAAAATATATCCCCTTCAGTCCTCATGTCCTTAGATGAAACATAATGATTATTCTAAAACAATACAATTATCCTAAACAATTATCCTAAAACAATACAATGTGTGTCATGGTAGAAACTTTATCAGTTCTTATCAGAAAAATCACCCCATTCAGCCAATCTTGAAAGATATTTCATAGAAAATGAAATGAAGAAGAATACTGAAATTATTTTATTCTTTCAGTGAGCTGACTGAGAAAATCATGAGGAAGGACCCTAGTATGTAGGATATCATAGTAGTGGAGGAAGAAAACAATAGTGATGAAAAATATAAATCACTCATACATTTCATTGGACATGATTTTTGTATGCTAGAAATATTAAGAAATATTATTTTTCTTTGGTGATTATATTCTAAAATGTAATTTAAAGATGTTCTCTGCATAATTACTTGAAGAAGAGATAGCATGTAGGTTTCCAGGGAGAGGCTTATCCATTCTGGGATATATTGACTCTTGCAATTTCTCCAAATTTTGGAAATCTGATGGCATAATTTGTGGTATTTGGGGAAGAGGGTCATCATTTCACTCTACTCTAAAAGAAAGAAGTAAGATGTTCTTAGAAGCATTATGTATAAAGCCAAAATATGAAAACAGACCATTTATTTGATGTTGTGTTATGACCACAATGTTTCCACAACATTTAAATAGTGATTATGAAATATTTGTGCTACTTTGCAAAGTTCTTAAATAATCATTTTAGGGGGTACAGTATGGAATGAAATACATATACATTTATGCTGCATAAGAGCTTTGTAAATTTTGTATGCGGAAGCCTAGAAGACTATGCCAAATTTACACAGAATTTTTACTGTGCTATACAGAAGGGTGACACTTACTTAAGTGAGATAAACAGTACATTTCTTTTAGAACAATATCACCCCTTCCCTTGTTTTCTCCCAGGCTTCCCTTCCTGTCCTTACCCTCAACTTGTACAGTTCATTTTCAACATAGTGTCTAGTGAATACCACTGCTGTATTCATTCACCCTTTGTCCAAACTTTAAGAATATTTATCCTTATGTGCCATATTTAAATATTTTCAATATATATTTTTTGTATTAAATATTGCAAATAATGAGTATGGGGTATTTTGGGTTTTTCATTGCTGTTGTTTTTCCCTTACAGTTTATCACTTTGTCACTCTGCCTGATTTTGGTACCTAATGTATTGTATATATACTTATTTGAACTAGGGAAGGAAGACGGAACAACAAAATGGTGAGACAAAGGACAAAAGGTGAGCCAGTGCAACACTGATACTCACAAGACAATATGTTGGAAATGAACTTTACAACTTGGGGGAGATAGAAGGGAAAGTGGGAGAAAAACATGGGAGGGCGTATCAGTGTTCCACAGAAAATGTACTCACTATCTTATGTATGTAACTATAACCCCTCTGTACATCACCAAGACAATAAAATTAAATTTAGAAACATTATACATATTTTTATAACATACATCATATATAGAGAGAGTACTAAAATATCCAATCAAGTAGTTTTATTTATTTTTTTCTACCAATATCTTTTGAGTGTTCACACCCCAGTCATTGGATCCTATTACACTCACCTTTTAAATCATACTTATAGCAACTAGACAGACCCTACCTTGTTAGATGAGAGCATCAGTATCCTAATGTATTTTCTGTAGTCAGGAAGGTACTCTTTTTCCTCATAGGCAATCCTTGTCCCCTTCCTTACTTTTAACTTTTCTTATCTTTTATTTTTGGGAATGACCTCTAGTCTCCGCAAAACTTCTTTTCTTCTTTCAACTGATGAGATATTCTTTTTTTGTTATGTTTAAATTTTTATTATGTCAGAGAAAGCTATTCACCAAAAGTACTAGATTTAAATTTTTCTGTGAAAGTTTTTTTATGTATTTTTTCATACATTTTTATAGTAATTAAAGAATGGTTACATGATATTTGCCAGATAGATGGTGCATTAATTCCCATACATTGATACCCTTTCACATGTCTTGGTCCCCATTTCCCTCCCCCCCACCTCCACCCCACCCCTCATCTTGTTTTCCCCCGTTCCCTATCCAATTTCTTTTTTTTTTTTTGCCAGTCCTGGGCTTGAGCTCAGGGCCTGAGCACTGTCCTTGGACTTTCTCAAGGCTAGAGCTCTACCACTTGAGCTTCAGCACCACTTCTGGCTTTTTTTTTTCTATGTATGTGGTACCGAGGAATCGAACCCAGGTCTTCATGCATGCTAGGCAAGCACTTTAACCACTAGGCGAAATTCCCAGCCCCCCTATCCAATTTCAAATACCCAAATACAAATATATACAGATATATCAGGTAACAAAGTGAGATAGTGTAACAATATGAGATAACCCAGGGACAGCAAAAGAGATGAGAGATAACATAGTACATTAACAAGAACAATCATTCATTATATGGCTTTTGTTTCTATATCCAAGAGATCCTTTCATTTAGCATCCTACTATATGGCCTTTTATATCAAGGTTTTGCTCTATTGCAAATCTCTGCTAGGAGAGCCCAAGGTTTCTACTGATTATGACAAGTGAGGGAAACCATTAAGCCTAAGTTCCTTTGAGTCTGGCTTACTTCACTTAATATGATCTTTTCTAAGTCTTTCCATTTCCTAACAAATGGGGCAATGTCATTCTTTCTGACAGCAGCATAGAATTTCATTGTGTACAAATACCACATCTTGTTGATCCACTCATCAACTGAGGGACATCTAGGTTGGTTCCATATCTTTGCTATGGTAAATAGTGCTGCAATGAACATTGTTGTGCTGGTGGATTTAGTATGTCTTTATTTCTGGATGATTGGTTAAATGCCAAGTAGTGGAATTGCTGGGTCATTCTTATTTCCTGAGTCAGTAAGTGAATCTGTTTTGAAATTTGTAAAAAAAAATACAAGAATTAACAGACATCTGCAGATTATCCCACCAAACACCACCAGAATATACATTCTTTTTAGCAGGGCATGGAACATTTTCCAAAACTGATCACATTTTATGGCACAAAGCAAACCTGTGCAAATTCAAAGATACTGGAATTATCTCCTGCATCCTCTCTGATCACAATGGTATAAAATTGGAACTCTACAATAAATGGTGACTTGGAAAATGCTGTAACTCATGGAGATTGAATAAAACATTGTTGAGTCACCAGGGGATCATTGAAGAGATCAGAACAGAAATTCAACAGTTTATGGTATATAACAAAAAAAAGAACACACAAAATACCAGCCAGGTCCTTGGGTACAAAGCAAAGGCAGTATGCATAGGAAAATTTATAGCTCTGAGTGCCTATATTAACAAATGGGAGAAATCTCAAACCAACAATTTAATGATGCACTTTAAGCTCCTAGAAAAACAGCCAAAAAAATCAAGCCTAAATTTAGTAGAAGAAAACAAATTAGAAAATTAAATCAGAATTAAAAAAACATAGAAGAAATAAACAAAACAAGAAGTTGGTTCTTTGAAAAAAAAATAACAAAATTGATAGATCCTTAGCAAATCTTACCAAAAAAAAGAGAGCACACCCAAATAAACAAAATCAGGGACAAAAATGGAAATACCATGACAGAAATTGCCAAGATGCAGAACATCATAAGGGAATACTTTACAAACCTTTATGCAAACAAATTTGAGAACCTGGAAGAAATGGATGAATTTCTAGCAAATATTGTTATACCCAAACTAAACCAAGAGGATCTAAACCAATTACACAGACCCATTTCAGGTAATGAAATAGAAATAGCAGTAAGAGCCTTCCCATCAAAGAAAAGCCCAGGACCAGATGGATTCACAGCTGAATTCTATAAGACCTTCAAAGTTGAACTCACACCAATTCTCCTCAAGCTCTTCAATGAAATTGAAATTGAAAGTTCTGCGCCAAACTCATTCTATGAAGTCAGCATAACCCTCATCCCAAAACCAGGCAGGGACTCACCAAAGAAAGAGAACTATAGTCCTATTTCTTCAATGAACATCAATGCAAAACTTCTCAACAGAATACTGGCTAATTCACTTCACCAAGTTCTCAAAAAAAAAAAAAATCAGCCAGGCCTGGTGGCTCATATCTGTAATCCTAGCTACTCAGGAAGCTGCAATCTGAGGATTGTGTTTCAAAGCCAGCCTGTACACTAAAGAATGTGAGACTTTTATCTCCAATTAACCACTAAAAGTCAGGAAGTAGGGCTGTGACTCAAGGGATAGGGCAGTAGCCTTGAGCTGAAGAGCTCAGGGACAGCACCCAGGCCCAGAGTTCAAGTTCCATGACAAAAATAATCATACACTATGATAAAACAGGATTCATCGCAGGGATGCAAAGCTGCTTCAATAAATGGAAATCAATTAATATAATTCATCACATCAAAAGGATCAAGGACAAGAGTCACATTATCATCTTGATAAATGCGAAAAAAGCACTGATAAGATACAATACCCTGGCAGACATCTGTGGCTCACACCTGTTCTCCTAGCTACTCAGGAGGCTGAGAACTGAGGATCATGGTTCAAAGCCAGCTCTGGCACTAAATTCCAAAGTCCATGAGACTATTATCTCCAATTAACCTCCAGAAAACCAGAAGTAGTATTGTAGTTCAAGTGATAGAGCACAAACATTGAGCTGAAGAGCTCAGGGACAGCACTCAGGTCCAGAATTCAAGCCCTACAACCAACACCACCAACAAGAAAAGATACAACACCCCTTTATGCTAAAAGCTATGGAGAAACTAGGAATCCATGGAACATTCCTCAGTATAATAAAGGCTGTGTATGACAAACCCACAGCTAGTATTATACTTAATGGCAAAAAGTTAAAGCCATTTCCTCTAAGATCAGGAAAGAGACTCTCTCCACTCCTTTTCAATACAGTATTAGAATTCCTAGCCAGAGCAGTAAGGCAAGAAACAAACATAAAAGGGATCTAAATAGGGAAAGAGAAAGTGAAACTTTCCCTCTTTGCAGATTATATGATTCTTCATTTAAAGGGCTCTAGAGACTCCACTTCCAAGTTACTTGAGTTGATATGAAACTTTGGTAAAGTAGCAGGGTATTAAATCAACCCTCAAAAATTAGTGCCTTTTGGGCTGGGGGTTTGGCCTAGTGGTAGAGTGCTTGCCTACCATAAATGAAGTCCTGGATTCAATTCCTCAGTACCACATACATAGAAAAAACAAGAAATGGTGCTGTGGCTCATCTGGTAGAGCACTAACCTTGAGAAAACCCAAGGACAGTGATCATGCCCTGCACTCAAGATTAGGACTGGCAAAAAAAAATCAATGGCTTTCTTATATGCCAACAATGAGAAGAGAGAGGCTGAAATCAGGAAAGTAACTTCTTTTGCAATAGTCTCCAAAAAAGCAAAATACTTAGGAATTAACTTAATCAAGGAAATTAAGGACCTCTCTAATGAAAACTTTGAAAACCTGAAAAAGGAAATTAAAATAGAACTCTGGAAGTGGGAAAACCTCCCATATTCCTGAATTGGAAGACTTAACTTCATGAAAATGGCAACCTTGCTAAGGGCTATCTACAAACTCAATGTAATATCCATCAATATCCCAATTTCATTCTTTAATGAAATAGAGGAAACAATCCAAAAATTCATAAGGAATAATAAAATACCCCATATAGTAAAGAAAATCCTTAGCAGAAAGAAGAGTGCTGGAGTAATATCAATATCAAACTTCAAACTCTATTACAGAGCTATAGTAATGAAAACAGATTGATACTGGCATAAGAACGGGCCTGAGGACCAATGGAATACAACTGAAGACCCAGGAATGAGTCCATAGACCTATGCCCATCTAATCTTAGATAAGGGAGCCACAAACATTGAATGGAAGAAAGATAGCCTTTTCAACAAATGGTGCTGGCAGAATTGGTTAAACAGCCGTAGGAAACTAAAATTGGAGCCTTATATGACACCCAATATCAGAATCAACTCCAAATGGATCAAGGACCTTGATGTAAAAGCAGATACCCTGAAAACTTTACAGGAAGGAATAGGAATACACTAAGGCTCCTTGGCAAGGGTTGAAATTTTCTTAATAAAGGCCCTGAAACAACAAACCAAAGAAAGATTGAATAAATGGGATGGCATTAACTGCAGAGCTTCCTATGGCAAAAGATATACCAAGCAAGATAAATAGAAAGCCCACAGAGTGGGAGATCTTCACTAGCATACAACAGACAAGGGCCTTGATATCTAAAATATAACTACAGCTCAAAATATTGAATCTCTCAAAAACAAATCCTCAAAGAAACAACCATCCCACTAAAAGATGGGCCAAAGACTTCTCTGAAGAGGAAATAAGAGTGGCCAATAGACACATGAAGAAATGTTCAACATCTCTGTCCATAAAAGAAATGCAAATCAAAACAACTTTGAGATTCCACCTCACCCCAGTTAGAATGGCCATTATCAAGCAAACTAATAACAACAGATGCTAGTGGGGATGCGGCCAGAAGGGATTGCCACTATACTGTAGCTGGGATTGTAAATTTGTTCAACCACTCTGGAAAGCAGTATGGAGGTTTCTCAAAAGAATAAACACAGAGCTCCCCTATGACCAAGCAATCCCACTCCTGGGCATTTACCTAAATGTCCAGAAATAAGGCCATGATAAACCTACCAGTACAACCATGTCCATTATAGCACTATGTACCATAGCTAAGACATGGAACCAACCCAGATGTCCTTCAGTGGATGAATGGATCAAGATGTGGTACTTAAACACAATGAAATTCTATCCTTCCATCAGAAAGAATGACATTGCTCCATCTGCAAGGAAATAGAAAGGCTTGGAAAAAAATCATATTAGGCAAAGTAAGCCAGACCCAAAGGAACATAGGCTCCATAGTTTCCCTCACTTGTAATAATTAGTATGCATCTCGATTTTCCCAGCCAAGGAGTACAATAACTCAAAAGCTATGTACATATGAATAGAAAGGATGAGGCAAAGTGAAATGAATTCCAGTATAGGGAAACAAGAGATTTATCCTTGTAGTTATTACTGCTGAATCTGACTGTGGTACCTGTTATAGTATATACACATTTTTTTTTGAATCAGGAAAGGGGAAGGGATAAAACAAGATGATGAGACAGGACAAGGGATGAACCAGTATAACAGCAATATTCACAAGACAATATGTTGGAAATGAACTTTACACTTTGGAAGGGGGTAGGGGGAGGGAAGGTGGGGAAAAAAGATGGGAATGGGTAACAACGTTCAAGAAGTTATGTACTCACTACCTTACGAATGTAACCTGTAGCCCCCTTATACATAACCCTGATAATAACATTTACATTAAAAATATGTAAGGATGAAAAAACTGGTAATGTGCTTGAGAGGCCCTAGACAGCACAGGGAAGAGCCATCAGATTCTTCTGGCTTCCTTGTGAGCTGGTATCTTGAGGGCCATGCAGTGGCTGAAAATAAAAGGGAAGAAAAGGAAGCATCTCCAAGCCTGTGGAAGAAGAAAGAAGTGAAAGACCAGCGAGAGAGGGTCTCTGAAGGAAAGAAAGCCAATCAAGATGAAAAATAAATTTCCCTTCCTTTACTACAAAATACTCTCTAGGTTCCTTTTTCCTGCAATAATATGGAACCGATGCTTTGGAATACTATGAGATAGGAGACAAGAATGTGAACAATGAGCTGAATATTTTCCCCTCAGCTCTTCTAAAATTGGTCCTTAGCAAAGTGAAAAGGAAAATTTGATTGCTACATCCAAGTGTATGTCAAGAATTCAAACCAAAACTAATCTCCCTCTAACAAAACTAAAAAAAAAAATGAAAAAATCACAGCCCATTGAAAGATAATTTTTCCTACATCTTTTAAATAATATTATAATGTAGCTCATAGAAATCTGAGACATACAAGGTTAACCATTAATTACTGAAAAGGTAGCCCTATTAGTAACTTAAATTTCCTGGATTTTAACCCCTAGCCCATGTTGGATAGCCTTTCAGAATAGAAATGATTATAGAATTTGCTTTGGAGACTTTGGTACGGTTGCTATGACAACAAAAGTTTAGAGTATTGTAGTCTGCATGGAATCTCGTAATGACAGATGGTCCATTATAGAACTGTACATGTTTGGATATGGAAAGATAATATATCACTCCAAAGTTCATCCATTGTGCAAATGCAGAAGAGATGAAGAATGATAACTGGGTAGGATGACAATCAGTAACCAGAAAGGGAGGTTACAATAAAGCTTCATTCATCTGAAAGCATGTCAACTGACAGGAAGGATGCCTAGAGAGCACTGTCTCTCCCTCACAGTAGGGGAATTCTAGCCCAGCAGGTATTTATTTGGCACTATTCAGTGAATTCTCTCCATTATGACTGCATTTAGGAGTGTGAAGTAATAGTGACTAAAGACAATAGGACAAAGCTTTTATATAATCCCAGATAGGAAAGTTACAGTTTCCATTCCCATTCTTTGAGTGCATTTGACAAGGTTCTAGGATAGGCAGATGATGGATTGACCAGAAAGCTTATTTCCTTGTAGTTCTGTTTAGGTTACAATAGATTAGAAATTAGAAGTCAAATTGAGTAATGAAAAATAAAGCAAATGACATAAAGTTCTGAGCAAGTGTCCTGAAAGTCACTATTGTAGTTTCAAGGGAAACATTTACCTGGGAATGTTGTGAAAATTTTTGTATTTCTTTTGTATTAGAAAGTGCTGTAAAGGCTCTGTCTAATGATACTATTCATTGCTAAAATATGTCTAGATCAGAAAACAATATTATTTTATGATTCTATGGTCCTTTCCAGTATATGTGTGTGTATATACATACATATGTATGTATATATATATGTGTGTGTGTATAATATGTATGTATGATCTATCTATTGATCTATTTATCTCTTACTATTGTCTGTTCCCATCTTTGTTATTGTTTGTATAAGTAGTTAAATTTATTTGATAATGGGTAGATGGTTTATTTTTAATTTTTGTCAGTTATTGGGGCTTGAACTTTGGGCCTGGGTGGTAGGCAATTCAGCTCAAGGTTAGTGCTCTACTACTTGAGCCACAGTACCACTTTTGTTTTTCTGGTGGTTAATTCATGATGAGAATCTCTCTGACCTTCATGCCTGGGCTGGCTTTGTACCACGATCCTCAGATCTCAGTCTACTGAATAGCTAGGATTATAGGCATGAGCCACCGGCACCTGGCTGATAATAGGGGAATTTTAAGTCACGGAATAGGCTATCTGTTGAGGGAGATAGTCATAAAGAATGAAGTTTGAACTCAGGTCTCATGGTTTCACTCTAGATGGCCTACCACTTGAGCCATGTCTTATCCCTTTTTGCTTCAAGTATTTTTAAGTCTTGTGTTCTGTATGAGAACAGTTTTGAACACCATTTCTATTGCTTTCCATACAGTTGGAATTACAGCTCTGTATCAACATATCTGGGTTATTTGTTGAGAGATGAGGTCTTGCTTACTTTCTTTCCAGGCTATCTTTCAGCCACAAAGTTTCCAATCTCTTTCTCTCGTGTGATTGAGATTGCAGTTATGCAACAGACTTTGCGCTAAAGCCTGAAAACCTTGTAAAGCGCAAACTTTAAAAAAAAATACCATGCAGCCCTGGAAGGCAGGAAATTCTTTCAGTGTAAGTAGTCAGGTGTCAGTGTCTGGTCACATTAGCAGAAAGGCATAACTATCTGAAGGAACATTGACTAAATGGCAGCCAGGCCTCTTCCATCAAGCTACTATTGGAACTATTCTTCTATCTCTGATCGGGGCATATGGTGATCATATGAACCGTGAAGCTCTTGAATCCCTCAGATACACAATCTGGGTCTGAAGATTCTATAGCAGTCCACAAATCATTTGCAAAACTGGACAGGCTAATGGAGAATGAGTAACCATTAAGGACAAAAGCTGGTGTAACTATAGTGATTTCTTTGAATGGCTACTTGGCACATTTTAGCCTTGGCCACTAAGACTGGAAAGACAAAACATTAACTCTGCTGGTGACATCACTTCTTTTCCAGAGATTCCTGTTTCGTTAATGGGAACACAAGAC
Organism: Megascapheus bottae; assembly: GCF_031878675.1. Classification (NCBI taxonomy): domain Eukaryota; kingdom Metazoa; phylum Chordata; class Mammalia; order Rodentia; family Geomyidae; genus Megascapheus; species Megascapheus bottae. The sequence goes on along the minus strand of NC_143517.1, from coordinate 11,068,571 downwards.
TTGTGAAGATGAGACTGTGACGCCATTTCTCCTCCGTATGCAGCTCCGGAGGTAAATCAAAACACAGTCTGTTGAAGAGTGCTTTTACATTTTAACAGTATAACATTTATTGAGAAATAGTTATGCTGTCTATAATTTTTGTTTCATGCCCTGCAATATCATTAAAAATCTTTACTCTTGGGAAGGTATCTGCATGTGATATTGCTAGCACACACACACACACACACACACACCACACACACACACACACACACACACACACACACACACACATATGTAAGAGCTATTCATTTTTCACTTGCTGGCATGCCGTAAAATTCTGTTTTCTTTTCATTCCTAGAAGTTGTAAATAAACTGAATCTGTACAGTAGGTTTTTGTCAGAATCCCAGAATGACAATTTTATTTTATAGCACATCCTAGAGTGACAGCCAGAAACGGTTCTGCACCACCTCAGTATAAACAAAATTAGCTTTTCACAATATTTTTGCAGATGTTAAAGGTCATTAATAGAATGAAACCAGATGACTAAAGCAATGCCTTCAGAATGATTGGGTGTTATTTTTTGTCCCTTCCTTAAAGACACAGTCTTTTTTTCTCTTCTATGTGGTTATATTTTACTTTTTTCAGTTATTTAATGGTTTCCAAAAACATAAATGTAAAGGTTTTAAGATATGTATTTCTTGGCATCTATCCTCTTCCTTGTTTGACAGAATTTTATGATATGAAAATAGTATTAATTATAAAAAATTCACACTGTTTAACCATTATTGAAGTTTTCTATTTGAAGTAGGGTTAAGCTTTTGTTATGAATTTCATAAAACCTTCATTCTCGTTGAAAGAATTGAAAAATAATTAACTAGAAGAAATGCTACTGAATTTCATTTTCAGAATGGAAAAGCTAAATCACAGACTTCTTGATTTTAAGATGCTAGGAGCTTGATCAGGACAGACTGGTCATGCTGATTACCCATTTTTATTCATAGCATTTGGACCTCAGGTAAAGAAGCTACAGTTAGTACTTACAATGATTATGCGTATGTTAGGGGGATTTATAGATTAGTTTGAAAAAATTTTAGAATAGTCCTATTTTTACTATTCAGTAGAGGGTTACTTGGAAACTGATTTTCATCATTTCGGTCAAACAAACTAAAGAAAAACATAATGCACTTCATTTCTTCAAGTAAATGACATAGCAATACAAATCGTATTCTGATTGTCTTGAAGCCTGGATGTGAAAAGTCCCTTGGGGCCAATGTGTTAAAGTCTGTTTTGGGGATGGGATATAGCTCAGTGGCAAAGTGCTTGACTACCAAGTGCAACATACTGAGTTAGATCCCCAATACCAGAAAAGAAAAGACATGTGAAACCCCCTTTTTTTGGCATTCTGGGGGAGGTGATGGAATCTTTAGGAGGCAGGGCGTCAGAAGAGGAAGTTAAGTTATTGGAAATGTACCTTAGAAGGAGGCACTGGGACTCTGAACCCTTCTCTTTATTTGCTTCCTGACCCTTATGACATTAGCAGCTTTGCTCTGCTCTGCTTTTCCTGCCATCATAAACTAGCTGCTGTAGCTCTAAGTAACCATGAATTGACAATTCTGAAACTGTGAGACCAAGATAAACCTTTCTTTGGGTTGAGATGTTTATTTTGGGTATTTAGTTACAGTGATGGAAAGCTGAGTAACGCTGTAGCTTTCCTTGTGGATATCAGGTGCTTAAAGGAATATGTATTGTATTTCCATTACAAATAATGCATGCCCATACATAATAAGCTATACCACAAGGCTAACTTGGCTGCAGAAGTGGGCTTCCATTGGCAGGTGAGAGTAGACAGTTCTCATTTGTAACCGTAATGGCTATGATGGATGACTTCTTTGAATTACAAAGCAAATGTTATAAGAAGAGTGAGCAAAGTGAGAAATCTTACTTGCTGGAGGGAGAGTGGATATTGCCTCTTTTTCATCTTGGTTTTTGGACACAGTAGTTCTAGCTTGTGAAAGCCTGAGTGAACAAGTTATCTTTGTCACTAAAAAGAAATGTCTATTAAGATGCTACTGCATATGAAGTAATACTTGATTTGCTGAAAATATAGTGGCGAATATTTCTGACTGGGTACTGATCTTAAGGAGCTTATATTTTAGTAAGGAAGATGGTTAACAGCAACTAGAAAAAGAGAAATTGGCATTGAAGGTAAAAGATGTGCTCTAGGGTAGAGAAGGCTTGCTAGTTCAGAGAGCAGAATGAAGATCTGTTTTTGGATTTGGGGAGGGCCCCAGCCACAATGGGTGGTGTCAGACTCAGACTACATAGGATCAAGTAGATTGGAGCATCATGTTTAGATTTCTTCCTTCTTAAAATGATTGAAAATCTTTGAGGGATTTTTTTTTAATCAACGCAAGGGAAAGACTTGGTTTAGGATTCAAAGGTTCATATGGGTTGCTGTAGGAAGGAATAAGAGATCAAATTAATGGGAACAAGTGAACAAGGAGGTAGACACCAGAAGGAGCACTGTCCTGTAGGAATAACCCTCCTGACTGTATTCTCCGGGTGATCTCTGAGAAAGGAGCAAACTTCACATCCCAGGGCAAACTCTGAGTCACTGGGTAGATGTCTACGAATTTGTCCTTAAATAAACATTAGTATTCAGCTGTGACCACCAACATGTATGGTAAGAGTTGGCCATACTTTTTGAGTTGCATAAGTACCAGTGCAATCCATGTCAATATCTTGTTCCATCTCCACATGACAAATTTTGCATCAATATGAATTCACTTTAAGCATTACAAGCGAGAGCAATATGTGATTAAAAACATCATGCTTTGGATAAATTGCAAAAGCAAAATTCCTATAATCAATCATCCAGAGCAAACTATCATTTATAAACTATTTGGCAAAAAAATAACCCGAAAAAATAATATTTTAAGAGCAAGAGAACAGTGATAATATGTGAAATATTGCTTTTTGTTTGAACATATTGGCTTTGGGGCTAAATTTAGTGTTATTTACTTTATAGAATTATAACAAGTTAGAGCTTCAGAATATCTCAGAAAGGCAATAAATATTTGCGAGGATGTATCTTTCTTTTCTGTGAAATGAATTTCTCTCAGACTTAGTCTTTATCAGCCCAAAGGCAAGCAGAAACACTTTTTAGGCATTGTAGTCATTTGAATTTTCCTTTGGAATGTTTAAAAAATTAGTCTTATTTAGCTCCAACTTTTGTATTACATGTCATATATATTATATTTACAAAGATATACAAAATATTATAATGTTGATGATGGCATAATCTAAATGGAAGGAACATATAGGTCCACATACACTTAAAATGTGTAAATACAGAGAAGTTAAAAATCTTAGAACTTAGATCTGCAATAGAGCAAAACCTTGATACATAAGGCCATATAGTATGAAACTAATTGAGAGGACCTCCAGGATATTGAAACAAAAGCCATATAATGGATGATTGTTGTCCTTAATGTACTATGTTATCTCTCATCTCCTTTGCTGTCCCTTGGGTATCTCATATTGTTACAGTATCTCACTTTGTTATCTGATATATTGAATTTATTTGTATTTGGTTATTTGAAATTTGATAGGGAAGGGGGGAAAACCAAGATGGGTGGGGGGGTGGGGGGGAGGGTAATGGGTACCAAGACATGTGAAAGGGTATCAATGTATGTGAATTAATGCACCTTCTATCTGGCAAATATCTTGTAACCCTTTTATTAATTACAGTAAAAAAAGACAGTTTATTCAAAAAAATCTTAGAACTTAGATATTAAGTTTGTGCTTATTATAGACTGGGGAGAGTTTGAGGCCTAGAAATTTGGTCAAGATCATCAAGATTTAGAAACTAGTATTGGCAATGATAATAAAACAATTTTAACAATACAGTCATGAAAATAACTACTTATTTTGTCTAAGTGTTATGTGCAAAGTAATGCCCTATGTATGTTGTTGGGGTCCTTCTTGGACGTCTAGGAGGGAGAAGTAAAATGGCAATGGAGCCCACGAATTCCTGGGAACACAGATTCCAGAGACCAGACTCTTGGTGCAGATCTAAATTTAGAAAACGCGCTTGCTAAATACAGATCTAGTGGTGGCCGCTACATCATCAAATAGGGATGTCCCTGAATGTGACTGTCAGCCAATGGTGTCCTGAGACATGCCCCACTTGCTCTAGGCAGAAGGTGCCAGGCTCCCTCTGGCTCTGAACTGCTTGCATCACTGAGTGTGCACTTGCTGGAGCACAGGTGGGAAGCAGCCAGGGATCCTACACCACTAGCTAGGAATCCCCACAGTATGTCAAAATACTATCTTAGTACTTAGTAGTAAGAATAATTTTTTCCTTGCTTGGTAGATGACAAAAGTAGCACACAAAGAGATGACATTATTTCTTATGGAGAAACAGGATGTGATGGTATATTTGAAGTTTCCTCAATGTAGGTCTGGGCATGAGAAGATTGAGGATAACAATGGAAGTACAATATTTCCAAACAAGCCAACGGGGAGAAAGGAAGGAAGGAAGGAAAGAGGAAGGAAGGAAGGAAGGAAGGAAGGAAAGAGTGTAAATCAGGAATCATGAACTGAAATGCACAGAGAAATAGATGATGTAGAGAAAAGTAGGAAACAATGATGATGTGAGGCTCCAATTCTAGCTTCCCAACATGATAGGGGAAGCCAAAACTGCAATGACAGTGTAAGTCTCTCCAATGTACAACAGACAGACAAGACCTAGACACAAGGTATGTTCCTAAGTTGTAAACTCTGGAGATGGAGTTTAACTTTTATACTAGAGTATCATAGTTGGTCACCTTATTTTTTTGAGTTACTCTAGGGACTTGAAAGCAAGAAACAATTGTAGCTGAGGGAGCCAAAACACCTGCCATAGTGTGGAAGTGAGAAAGGCCATGGAAGGTAGTATTGCCATCTTCAGTTTTGTGTATCCCTACTAAACTTTTTTTGTCAGTCCTGGAGTATGAACTCAGGGCCTGAGCATCGTGAACGGGCTGAACAATCCAATCAAAAGACACAGAGCAGCAGACTGGATTAAGAAACACCACCCATCCATATGTTGCCTCCAAGAGACCCACCTCACTGCCAAAGACAGAAAAAATTCCAAGTGAAAGGATGGACATGAATTTTCCTCTCCAATGCACCATGCAAAAAAGCAGGAGTAGCAATCTTAATCTCCGACAAAATTAACTTCTCAGTAAAATCAGTACATAAAGATAGAGATGGCCATTACATATTAGTAAAGGGCATAATCCATACCCACAATATTATAGTTATAAACATTTACTCTCCCAACACGGGGAGCACCCAAATTCATCAAACAAACTCTCTTAGAATTACAGAACAAGATAGACTCAAATACAATCAGAGTGGAGGACCTCAGTACACCACTCTCAATGAATGACAGGTCAACTCAACAAAAATTAAGCAAAGACACCATTGACTTAAATGACACCATAGCCCAGCTGGGCTCAACAGATATACACAGAGTCTTCCATCCAACGGCGAAACTTTTTATATTTTTCTCAGAAGCACATGGAGCACAGTCCAAAATAGATCATATAATAGTTTATACAGAAAACTTAAGCAGATACAAGCATTCTATTAGACCACAGTGAGTCAGACTAATTCTGAACAATGCAGTCAAAGTCAAAAACATTCAATCACTTGGAAACTGAACAACACATTTCTGAGTAACTCCTGGGTAACTAGAGGAGCAAGAAAAAGTTAATTCTAAAACAACTAGAAGGACAGAAAAAACAAAAATAAAATCAGAAATATGAGATTGAAATACACAAAACTGATAAATCAAAAGCTGGTTCTTTGAAAGAGTCAGCAAAATAGACAGACCCTTGGCAAGATTAATCAAAAAAAGGAAAGGGGAGACTCAAATAAACAAGATTAGAGACCCCACGGGAACAATCACACCTGATTTCCAAGAAATTCAGTCCATAATTAATAAGTACTACCAGGGCCTATATTCAAAGAAACAAGAAAATCTAGTAGAAATGGATGATTTCTTAAATAAATATAGGCTACCCACACTGAACAATGAAGAGGTAAACTAATTGAACAAACCAATCTCTTACAATGAAATTGTGGAAGCAATCAGGGAAATGTCAACCAAAAAGGGGCCAGGTCCAGATGGTTTCACTGTAGAATTCTACAAGACGTTTAAAGATGAAATAACACCCATACACTTAAAATTCTTCCGAGAAATAGAAACAGAAGGAGCAATACCAAACTCATTTTATGAAGCTAATATTACTCTCATCCCCAAACCAGGGAAAGACCCAACAAAAAAGAAAACTACAGACATATCACTCTAATGAACACAGACACAAAACTCCTCAATAAAATATTAGCCAACAGAATCCAGAAACAAATTTAAAAAATCATACACTACGATCAAGCAAGCTTCATCCCACAGATGCAGGGCTGGTTTAACATTCGCAAATCAATCAATGTAATACATCATGTCAATAGAGCTAAGGATAAGAATCATATGATAATTTCTCTGGAGGCAGAGAAGGCATTTGACAAAATACAACATCCATTCATGTTGAAAGCACTAGAAAAAAATAGGAATAAGAGGTACATTCCTCAAAATAGTTAAAGCCATATATGAAAAACCTACAGCCAGTATTATACTAAATGGTGAAAGACTGGAACCATTCACCTTAAAATCAGGAACTAGGCAGGGATACCCATTCTCTCCACTTCTCTTCAGTATAGTGCTGGAATCCTTAGCCAGAGCAATAAGGCAAGAAAAGGACATCAAAGGGATCCACATAGGGAAAGAAGAAATTAAACTATCCCTATTCGCAGACGACATGATCCTCTACTTGAGTGACCCGACAAACTCCACTCCCAAAATTCTAGAATTAATAAACTACTTTAGCAAAGTGGCAGGATACAAAATTAACCTTCAGAAGTCAGTAGCCTTCTTGTACACCAACAATACACAAACAGAAGGCCAAGTCAAGAAAATGATCCCGTTCGCAATAGCCCCCAAAAGAATAAAATACTTAGGAATATACTGAACCAAAGATGTAAAGGAATTATTCAATGAAAACTATAAAAGCCTAACAAATGAAATTAAAGAGGACACTAGGAAATAGAAAGACATCCGATGCTCATGGCAGGGGAGAACTAACATAGTGAAAATGGCTATACTGCCAAAATTGATATACAAATTCAATGCAATCCCCATTAAAATCCCAAAGACATTCTTTACTGAAACAGAAGATATAATCCAAAGATTCATATGGAACAAGAAAAGTCCTAGAATAGCCAAAACAATTCTAGGCAAAAAGAGCAATGCTGGTGGTATTACAATACCAGATTTCAAACTCTACTATACAGCCATAATAACAAAAAAAGCATGGTATTGGCACAAAAACAGACCAGAAGATCAGGGGAACAGAATAAAAGACCCAGAAATAGAACCACATACCTCTAGGCAACTTGTATTTGACAAAGGAGCCAAAGATATGCTGTGGAACAAGCACAATCTATTCAATTATTGGTGCTGGCAAAACTGGGCAGCCACACTCAGAAAACTGAAAAGTGACCCTAGCCTTTCGCCATGCTCAAGCATTAACTCAAAGTGGATCAAAGACCTCAATGTCAGACCAGAAACCATGAAAATGCTACATGATAAAGAATGGCCAAGATTTTGAACTCAGACAATGACAGTTGCTGGCGGGACTGTGGAGAAAAAAGAAGCCTACTACACTACTGGTGGGAATGTAAACTAGTTCAGCCACTCTGGAAAGCAGTGTAGAGGTTTCTTAAAGAACTGAAAATTGACATTCCCTATGATCCCGCCATACCACTTCTGGGCGTCTACCCTGAACATCATAACTCAAGATATGATAAGGACACCTGCTCAGCTATGTTTATCTCTGCACTATTCACAATAGCCAGGTGATGGAAACAATCCAGATGCCCTACTGCACATGAATGGATTCAGAAAATGTGGTATATATATACGATGGAATTCTACATAGCCAACAAACAAGATAAAATAGTGGCATTCACAAGGAAGTGGATGAATCTAGAGCGAATCATGTTGAGTGACACAAGTCAAGACCAAAGAAACAAAAGTCGCATGGTATCCTTAATATGTGGCTATTAGATCCAAACAGTACAAGAGCGAGGACTCAATATTTGCATACGCACTGCTATGGACATGGTAATGGAAATATAAACACAACTACATAGACATAGAAACCATTGACTCTATAGATATAATATTTTATTTCATAAATTAATATGTTTCTATGACATACAAACCCTTAGCCTAATTTTGATTAAGTTCTAAAAACTAAGTCCCAGTGATTGTATATAGATTCCCTTCTTGAACTCTTGTTTGTTAAACTTGTCATTTGAAATATTATGTAAATATCAATGTTAATAAATTCCTTAATAAAAAAATCAAAGACAGCTTACTATAGAAGTATCTGTATATCAACGATTTACCTAACACTACGCATAATGCCAACTTGTAACCTAGGTACTCATAGACCATGAATGGCTAAAAAAGTGACATATCTGTCTGTCTGTCTATATCCATTATACACACAATAGAGTTTTAGTCAACCATTAAGAAGGACACGATTTTATCATTTGTTGGTATATGGAGAAGTCATGGGAAGTAAGCCAAGTGTTGCATATTTTTTCTTTTAGTTGTAGGGGTTAGAGGAAGACAAAAGCAAAGAAAGAAAGCAGGCCCTTATGCCCTTAAAGTAAAAATTGAGGCTAGCAGAGTGATGGAACAAGAAAGGCAAAGGAGGAGGTAGGAAGCAGGGAGAAAGGGAAAGTTACAGAGGGAATGAATATAATCAAAGTATATCAGTAGCATGCATGGAATTGTCATGATGAAATCTCTTACTGCAATTTAATGCTAGTGAAAATGAAAATTAACCAAGTGCTGGTGGCTCATGTCTATAATTCTTACTACTCAGGAGGTTGAGATCTGAAGATATGCAATTTGAAGCCAGCTCCAGCAGCAAAGTCCATGATATTTTTACCTCCAATTAATCACCAGAAAATATGAAGTGACACTGTGGATCAAAGTGATAGAATGCTAGCCTTGAGTGCAAAAGCTCAGGGACAACACCAATTTAGTAAATGTATTTGGTTTCATAGAAGTATTTGAACAGAAGGGAACTCTTTAGTATTTCTTTGTAAGTAATAAAAGCAAATCATAGAAAACTTCTAACTTCAGAATCACTGAATTTGAATACTGAGTTTGAATTCTGTTGACTTCTGTGTCATTATCTATCTATCTATCTATCTATCTATCTATCTATCTATCTATCTATCTATGGGCAAGTTTCTTTTTTTTTGTACCGGGTGTGTAGGATCAGTTTTATAACTCTGATCCTTTTTTTTACTAAAGACATCATTTCAATAATTACACATGGGCCAAATGAACAGGAACATTCTCCTCCCAGGGCGACACTCAAACTTCTAGGAACAATATATCTAGTACTCTTCTGTTCTGGAGGACAACTTCAGTTAGGGACTTCAGTGAGTTCTCTAGGAGTCTGAAAGTCCAGGATCCTCACACTCTGTCTTCACCTAGGAGTGATGAACCCAGTAGCTCGTTCCTGCTACCTTCAGAGTGGTTGGAGTGCTGGGAATCACAGCATAGGTTCACTTGAGTGCCAGGGTACTGGAAACCAGACGATGAACATGTCCCCAGATCAACTTGTAAGGCCTGTAAGGACTGGATTGAATCATGGTTAACAATGCCAGCTGAGATAATACATGGCGTGGGGGGTCAACAATTGTTATAAGACTTGGGCACACAGCATTCTTTGGTTTGGAGGGGCATATAGTGGGGCAAGTTTCTTAAAGCCTTTGACCTCCAGCTTTTTACCTCATTAAGCAAAATATCATGTGTCCCTTTCTTTGCCCAGTAGTTTATTTTTTGTCTTGATCATTATTATTAGTTTTGTGTGTGGTTCTGGATCTTGAACTTAGGGCCTGGGTACTATCTCTGAGCTTTTTCACTCAGTGTTAATGCTCTACCACATGACTCATAGTTCTACTTTCAGCATTTTGGAGATTAATTGGAGATAACAGTCTCATAGACTTTTTTTCTGGGCTTACTCCAAATAATGACGCTCAGATATCAGCTTCCTGAATAGCTAGACTTACAGGTGTGAGCCATTGGCACCTGGCTGACAAATGGTTTCTAAATCTATATCAGTGAATCAAGTGATTTGATTCAAAGTAGCATCAGAAGGCATGCAAGACAGAGAAGAAGCAGGATGACTACAGTAGGGTAGAAGAAATATAAGCACAATTATTGCATTCTCAGATCATCACAGAAGTCCTTGCTCCCTTAAATGCCTCCTGAGTATCTTACAGTTGCAAAAGACCCAGCTGTACCAGCAAACTTAACGTAGTCACAGATCAAATGCCATCACACACTTGTCTTTTCCCAGCTGCTTTTGCCGTGGGCTGGGAAAAATTATAATGGTGGCATACAGATCCCCTGCAGACAAACTGTGAAGCGTGAGGGCTGCTTTGTGAGTTACTTCATCTAAGCTGAAGCTAATGAGGATGTTTAGCACACTCCTTAGCAATTTGTCAACACCTTGGCAGTCTAGAACTGTTTCCCAGGGCATTGAGTAAACATTTAAATGCTAGACACAAAACATGCTTCTCATTAAGAATAATGTTATATGATCTCACTGTGTGCTTTTGCCTGTTATTTTATAAATGAAGAAGCTTTTCAACTGGTGGCTTGGTAGACATTTACAGCACTCTTAGAACTGTCAAGGTTTTTCCTCTAGAGATTTTTTTTTCCATGATCTTCTAGTCATCTCTGCTGGGAAGCTCTTTTGCAGATCTACAAACCCAAGCTCATCACAGACATGATTTTCTTTTCACAGGAAGAATTTGCAGGATGAGTCAATATAAAAGAAAACAGAGAAGTGAAATAGTTTTTTTATGACATTTTGTCTATGACACTGTCATCTATTTTGGGTCAAAACATGAACACAGGATTACCCACAGATGCCCCAGCTGATTTTGTGTTTCATAACTATATGCTTATTACAGAATTGGCTGAATCTTAATTTCCAGTTATGACAGGCATGCTGTGATTATGTAAGGTGCTCTCATCAGATGAAACAAGATGCAGGGCATGTTCGACTCTCTGTACTATCTTTGGAACTTTTCTGTGAGTCTAAAATTATTCCCCAACTTAAAAAAGTTAAAGAACTTGTTACAAAATTCCCATTGGTATAGCAATTGAGACATTGAATATTAACCCTGGCTCTGTAGCTTTGCATAATCTTATGAAACACAACATTAAAAAATGGATTTACCGAGTGTCTACAAAAAGCTGCCTAGGCACTTAAGATACATGAATACAAGGAACAGTCAAAAGTCCCACTCCAATGATACAAGTAAGAGTGCATCTGAATGCATACGTATATGAGTGTATACTAAGTGTGTGCATGAGTGTATACATATACATACACACTTGTATACACTGTACCATCAGACCAGACTGACATTAGAGTAAGAGTGATGAATGAAGGAATGAATGGATAAATGGATTGGTGACTAAAGACAGAATGGGCTGAATGTTATGGAGAAAAGCAAATCCAGAAATCAGGCAGAAGTGTTTAGGGGCTAGGAAGCATTGATAGAAGATACAAGTTTGCACAAGGTAGGCTTCATTGAGATGGTCTAGAAGGTGCTAAGTTTGGGAATAGTTGGGGGAAAATGCACTCTGGGAAAAATTAGTCCCAAGATCCTAAAGGGGGTGCTGGCTATAGAAGAAAGAGCAAGATAGCTGGGGCAAAATGAAGAGGAAATCCAATTGGAGGGAGTGAAGCTATCTGATTGTAATAATTACATGCCATATACTTGGCTTTATTCATGGTGAATACATTTGTCTGCTATTGAAGGAAAGAGAAAGGACATATAAATATACATCTATGAAATTCTTCATGTGCCTAATTTTTAAGCATCATTTAATTATCCTGCATAAGAAATCATATGGGAGTTGTCACTGCAGTTAGAGAGCAGACCCTAATTTTGCCTTTATCTCTTCATGTAGATCAAGTCTGTCATGGAATGCTGTCTAATGTCCTCTACCTCATGGAGCAGACACCACAGTGCCATGTTCCTGTAGCCACCTTTTAGGTAGTTGCTACTGATTATGGAATATCAAGGAATGTATTTCTGAGGATATAATTTGACATTACTGTTTTTCATTTTCAAGCATCGATTAAAATTGGAGTATTCAAATGGGCAAAGGTGGACTGTGTTCCCCAAATGTTAGCTCTTGGTAGATATGACACTATATACTTTTTGTTTTCTAGTTTGTACTTAAGCTGAAAGTTTCAGTCAGTAGTATATAGTCTTTAAGACAGAATATAACATGAAGGAATATTTTTTTTTGTCAGTTGTGGGACTTGAACTCTGGGCCTGGGCGCTGTCCCTGAGCTCTGGTGGTTAATTGGAGATAAGAGTCTCACAGACTTTAATACCTGGGCTGGTTTTGAAGCGCTATCCTCAGATCTAGCCTCCTGAGTAGCTAGGATTGCAGGTATGAGCCACTGGGCTCAGCTATGAAGGAACATTTCTTAATGTAAGGACTTTGTTTTTAAGTATGAGTTGGAGTTTGTGACCTAAAGTAAAGCCACTGCCGAAGCCTCAGTGAAACCAGGTAAAGTATGAACACTCTTCCAGATTAGATTTCCTAGGAGAATACTTTGTCCCTGTAGGAAAGCAGCCCTCTCTGGAGACAACTACAGGCTGTGAAATCACATTTATTTCATCAAGCTGAATATTTTAATGCTGAATAGGTAAAAACAACTAAAAACTGGGCAGTGATATTTGAGACAAAGTAAGGTTTGACTATTAAAAGAGAAAATAGGTCTCAATAATAAAATCAATGAAAAAAGAATCGAATAAAAGTAAATTCATTTACTTAGAAAAAGTAGAATAAGTACAGCACAATAATATTGTTCTTTGAACAAGGTCAGAAGGCAAGCCTCCCAGAGCATCTTAGACAAGACTCAAACAATGGGATCTATGGATCTCAGATTAGCTAAAGATGGGATCAGACATGATTAAAACCCTATTTTTAAGACATCATGTATTTGCAGATGGTTTACAATTCTTTTGCATGCAGCTTTTCTTGTACATTTGTCTTTCATGAAAGATAACTGTTGGAAATACCCGGTGCAAAGATAGTTGGCTCAGCACTTTTCCTGACAGTTTCACATTTGTGATTTGATGTGGTGGCAGATTCCGTGCTTCTGATTTCCTGAGTATCATTAGTAGTAATAGCAAGTCGACACTTCACACAACACCGATCTGTGGAATGAAATCTAGGTTGTGACGCAGACAAATTCCTGAGAGTGAGAGTAGCCTTCCTCTCTTCCTATTTCCTCTAGTTCTGACAGAAGCTGTCACTTCACTTGCTTGTTTAGTCAGTCCATTGTTTTGCCTACTCAGTACAACCACAGTTCTGGTCTGGTTTCTTCCAGCCCTGTATTTGTTTCTGTTGGTGGTCAGTTTTATCTATCTATCTCTCAGTATTTGATAAGCAGCAATCAAAGAAGGCTCTTTTTAGCCTCCCACAGAGCACATTCTAGGTACAGTGATTTATACAATGAGACCCCAAACTTTAGAAGATATCCTCTTAATTCTGTGAAGGTTTACTTCTCATCTTTCTTGTTCAGCCATACAAGGATAATTCAGTTATAAACAAGGTGAAAAATTAAGATTATAAGTTGATAATATCTTTCAAATGGTAAGTGATTATTCTACCTCTCATTACCTCTTTCTGAATGCATATATGAGAATGGGTAGAGCTCTTTTGAAAGGTGCATGGTGTCTTTTGGCTTCTTAGTACTTTTTAAGGGTTATCTTGCTATCTCATTTGGGGCAGAAGTTTTGATTCTGATGAAACAGCAGAGACAGTTGATCCAAAGGGTAGATGATGTTTAGCATTTCTCGACACAGTTACAAAACTTGATGAGTCTGCCTATCTTCATCTGGGCTGTTGTTGGGTTAGCATTATTTAGAAATATTTTTAGCTCTTTGTCATCTGTTTATGATAATTTGTGCCAAGGTGGCTTACCAAAAAGCACAGGGGAACACGAACCCTATTCAGGATCATGGTTCTGAACATATGTAGAGAAATGCAGAAAAAGTGAAAAATCAATTGCTTGTTTTGGTTCAGGGATTATCCTTAAGAAATTTGTATACATACCTCACATTGTCTTTTGGTGAAAGCAATTCCTTTAAGGGACTTAAATTTATAGTATTAAGCCCGGATTCTATGCCTTGAAGACTGCTGAAATGCTATAAATGTGATAATAGTTTCTTAATCTAGTTCAGTATTTCTTTTTTTCCATATAATTTTTATTGTAATTAATAGAAGGGTTACATTACATTCGCCAAGTGGAAGGTGCATTACTTCACATACATTGATACCTTTTCTCATGTCTTGGTCCCCATTTCCCTCCCCCCCCACACACATCAGTATTTCTTAAACTGATTCTACTGTTAAATGAAAATCATAGGTAAGCCAAATAGTCAGTATTTTGGTATTTAAAGTAGATCATTACTGTAGACACTAATGAAAATGACTTTCCATTATTTTACTTTCTTCTATTTTCCAGTTAGAAGAAAAAAAACGATTTGAATACAAAGTTTTGTATTTGGGAAGATGAAACATTTTTTTCCTAATTATACTCATAAGAGTAGAAAATTTATTATTGCATAAAACAGCTTCCAAGAAGAAAGTGTCACTATGTTTCCATATGCAATAATAGATGTTTGTGGTCTAAATCACACAACTTTTTCAATGGTTATGTTATCATAGTTCCTTCTTTGGGAACATAAATTATGTAGTCATAACCTTATGAGAATAATACAGAATAACACATCTATAAATTTATAGCATGATGTAGATGCAGGTAAAGGGTTTTTTTTTTGTTATTGTTGTTGTTTTTTTTGCCTGTCATGGGCCTTGAACTCTGGTCTGGACCTGGGCACTGCCCCTAAGCTTCATTTGTTAAAAGATAGCACTCTACTACGTGAATTACAGCACTACTTCTGGCTTTTTTTTGTGATTAATTGAAGATAAAAATCTTACAGATTTTCCTGCCTGGGCTAGCTTCGAACTGTGACCCTCAGATGGTGTGAGCCAGTGGTGCCCTACACCAGTAACGATTTTAAGATAGTCATCCTGAACTCTTAAACTCTCCACTTGGTAACAAATTTCCAAGTAAAGTGAACCATAGGTCCTAAGGAAGACAAATCATTTTTTCTGAAAGGACCTGTCTTTTAGTCAGATAACCCTATCTTTGTTCTGCATCTGTCAACAGTTTCACAAACATTATTTTAATGCCACAACTTTCTATAAAGCTTATCTTTATGAAGTAATAATGGCAGCATCTACTAAAAATATATTTCATGATCTTTATGTTTAGAAAATGATGAATATTCACAAGTGGAAATTTTCCTGAAAGATGAAGATGATAGAAGTTGAAGTTAACCTAGTCATCCAATAGCTAAGTATTTACAGAAAATCAAATTAGTATTTTTAAGCCAATATATTGAATTTTTTTCATTTTATTTTTTTATTATCGAGGTAATGTATAGAGGGTGGGGCTTGAACTCTGTGCCTGGACACTGTCCCTGAGCTATTCAGCTCAAGGCTACTGCCCTACCCCTGAGCCACAGCCCCACTTTTGCTTTTCTGTAGGTTAGTTGGAGATAAGAGTCTCACAGACTTCAGTGCCTGGGCTGGCTTTGAACCGTGATCCTCAGATCTCAACCTCCTGAGTAGTTAGAATTACAGGCCGTGAACCACCACACCCGGCTCAGTGTATTGATTTTCATGACTCAGATGGGAATTACCAATACAAAGTCTAGAATACAATGATACATGGTCATAGATGGCAATTGACCAACCCAATGGATTTCTGTTGTTTCCCTTCCTGACCCTGCTCTTGTCCTAGTCCTTGATCTCAGAGCATCTTTGAAATGGGTCAACTGCCAACCAGTAGTTCACTTTTCTGCCCTCCTGTGAGGTCTCGGCTCCCAGGCACAGCTGGGTGGGGCTCCTATTTTCCTTCTCATGAGTTCAAAATCTTTCTGTTTCTTGACGTGTGGGGCCAGATTGTGTTCAGCAAGATTTTGGCAGCATCTTTCTGTAATTGTACATTGTGTTGCTTAAACAGAGACTGTTTTATTGACACACATTAGCCATATGGGAACGATTTGGATGGTACTGTTGACAGTTATGTTTACATTACTGTTTGTGTCTTTTTTCCCTCTAGTCTGGAACAGTTCAGGGCTGGGAGATTTTAACCACACTGCAATAAACATCATTTTCTTTCTTCTTCTTTTTTTCCCTATTCGTTTTCCACATATAACTCATTCCCCCTTTGTAGATGCAAGAAAATAGAGGGTATGAGAATTGATGTTGGTTGAGAGTGCTTCACTCTCCTCTATTTTAAGAAACACATTATTAAATTTCCACTGATATAATCATGATAAAAACTGAAGACCAAAAAAAAAACCAACTGTGAAATATGTGATGAGTCAACAGGAAAAAGTATCAAAGTTAAGAAAAATGATTACAAATAAAAAACAGAAATGGTAGGAGTGTTCTTATGGGCTTTTGAGTTAAGTCAGATTAAAAAAACATTAGAATTTTAATAAAAAGCATAGCACTGTGACATGATTAGACAGATTGCAAACATTTGCTAGAAATATTTATTGTGGCACAGAAGTGGAAATTTGATCACATTTTGGAAAGGAAAGGAAAGAAAGAATTGTTAGGTGGCTTAAAGGTGATTTCCTCTGTGGAAAGAAATTTCAGTAAGTGGAACAGATTTTCAGGAAACAAATCTGAAGGAATGACCAAATATATCTAAATTTGACAAATTCAGTGCCCAGAAGGACCTATTTGAATGACCAAGATGGAGCAAGGCGACTAGTTATGTATCTATGACATACAAACCCCTAAAATCTAAGTGCCAGTGATTGTATATAGAGATCCTCTCCTTGTTTGTTAAACACGTCATTTGAAATATGATGTAAAAATCAATGTTAATAAATTCTTTAATAAAAATAAATTTAGGGGGCTGGGAATTTGGCCTAGTGGTAGAGTGCTTGCCTAGCATGCATGAAGACCCGGGTTTGATTCCTCGGTACCCCACATACATAGCAAAAAGCTGGAAGTTGTGCTGAGGCTCAAGTGGTAGAGTGCTAGCCTTGGGAAAGTCCAAGGACAGTGCTCAAGCCCTGAGCCCAAGCCCAGGACTGGCAAAAAATAAATAAAAATAAAAAATAAATTTATAGTGTGATTTATTAATGAAAGATTAAAATAAAAAATGCTATATTTACTAAAAACCAGATTTGTGATTCCCTAAAGCCTGTGATAAGGGAGATTGACTGAGAAAGGGAATCTTCTGGAGTGACAGAAATTTCTCTCTTTCTCTATTCCTCAGAAAATATTCATTGCCAAGAGAAAAATATTTTGATCACATTGTGATTATGCTCAGGGCAAATTGGCTCCAAGTATTAAATTAAGCCACAATTTAAACTGGAAATTGGTAAAATGAGACATTAGGAAATCTTTGTTTATGCAGACAATTTTTTAAACTTTTTTTAGTAGAAAGATTAAAGCCTAAGTTCTTCTAGAATATCCTCAAAATGAATAAATTGGGAATCTTTTCTCATATGTCCAAGTGTGAAGCTAGTTAGTCTGTTGCTAATAAATCATGTTCAAGGGTTTGTAGGGACTTCTCTTAAAACATGTCTTGAATATTTAACAAAAACTCATGCCTTGGTGTGGATGATAGTTAAATGAATATTTATAATTGTCAAAGCCCACTACATTTACCTGCAAAATAAATTATTATATAATACTTACAACTAGTGAAACTGACTGACAAATTTTTGCTGAGACAAAGAAAATATAATATTAATTAGGAAAGCTATTGAGACAATCACATGCAGACAATATGAGTACACCTATGTACTTTCTTAAGAAATTACAAAATATGGTCCTATGAAAATATGACCTTTAGTGTTTTATTCAAACTGACCAGCTTCAAGCAAATAATTGTATTTTTAGTTTAATTCAATTGATTGTTGAATTTGTGTCAAATTAGTCAGAATCAAATTCCTAAAGATTCTTCTACAGGATTTGACCACATACTGACACAGTATTTGAGTAAAGAAAAGGAAAAAACAATCTAAACATTTCTTTAATGTAAGAAAACATGCAAAAATCTCTTGGCCTCATATTTCAATCCTCAGTAAAATACATATCTTGATACACACTTATAAATATATCAGTTCTATGAAATATTTGTTGCTATTGAACTATATACACTCAGAGAAACATTGGTTGCCAATAGAATGATAGGACATGGATTTTGAGCTAAAGAAAAGCTAACCAGGCAGGACCTTGCATACTGTAGAGCTCATGTTCAATTGTAGATATCCTCTGACCTCATCAGTTTATTTTGCTTCCCGGTTGGAATGCTGTGAAGATGTGAAAGTAGACATTTCTCCTCATTGTCTTAATGTCATGTTTTTTTTTTACATGTTAGAATTTTTATTGGACTCCTTACTATAGAGTCCAATGGTGATTTATTATTCTAGATAAATATTAATAAATTGGGAGCTCCCTCTGCAAGCATTACTCTCCATGATAAAATGCTGTTATCCAAAGACTGTAGTGTTTTACTCAGGAACCATAGAATTTTATATAGGATACACATTAAAATTTTGGCCTGGCTAAAGAAAAATATTTCATATTCATCTAACCTCACCATAAACCCTGTGTAAGTTGTGATTTAATTTGGCTTCATTTGCTCTGCTCCAATTAATGCCAGTTTAATGATCTGTTTATGTAATTGCAGAATAATAGTAAACATATCTAACAATTTTAATACTAGGTGGGCCCCAAAACATTTCTCATGGAAATCTAATATATCATAGTGTGATTGGAGAAAAGAAATAAAAATGTATGTCAAATAAATTCGGGGAACTGTGTGTTGTTTCAGCTTTATTGCATTCCATTTAGAAAATGAAAGAGTCAGGGAAGTACTTCAGTGAGAAATTATGATGGATTTCAAGTAACTCAGCGCTTCCCTATGAGCTACTATCCTCAAACCCTTACATCTTAAGAAACTTTGGCCCAGCTGTGCATGCTGGCTCATATCTGTAACCTTAGCTATTCAGGAAGCTAAGATCTGAGGAACATGGCTCAAAGTCAACCCAGGCATTCAGGTCCATGAGACTCATCCTCAATCACCAAAACGCCAGAAGTGGAACTGTGGCTCAAGTCATACACAATTAGATTTAGCATGCAGGAAGCCCCGGGTTCAATTCCTTGGTACGACATACACAGAAAAAGCCAGAAGTGGTGCTGTGACTAAAGACCAATGAGTTCAAGACCCATGACTGGCAAAAAAGAATCTAATTGTGTATGGATAGAATTATAATTATATGAGCTCTATGTACTAAGATGTGGCAGTTTTTTTTAAACTATTGGTAGGTAGTTGAGTTAATGAAAAAACCCTTTAGAGATGAAATGTGTATTTTTATATGAGATTAATAATATTTATTCTAGGCCACTATTTTTGTTCTGTCAATCTTTAATCATGCAAGTAAAAGTCGCCATGTAAGACACTTTTAAGTGCATATTTGCCTCCCTCCCATCCCTGTTCCCACGGAGTACACTACAGTGGGGCCAGACTTATATACAGAAAATTTCTTGTAAAGGAGGGTTGGCTGGAGGTCATGATTGAAATTTTAGCCTGTGGGTTTGAAAATCAGAGATTTCATCTGACTCCTTGGAAGGTTCTAGAGAATTTAAATTGTAATTCCTACCAACTTAAATCGACTACCACCTCATTCATTTGCACCCGCACTTCCAGAAGGAAATTCTCTTTGTGGTTATGAAAATACAATTTCTCTCCTAATAGCCTGCCCTCTCTTCACAAACATGCCTGCTTTTATTATTCTGAAAGGACATGTGAAGTCAGGCCATGGAATGAGAGCTGAAGATTGATTTCTGCAGAGAAGAGAGGACTCTGTTTCTTCAACATCTTTAGTCTATAAGCCATCACTGATTTAAAAAAAATGTAACAAATACTGCATAGCATATTAAGAGAGAGTTTTGTGTAAATTTTTTTCTGATATGGAATGAAAATCTGTATATAAAACGCATTTCTCTAATTTTATCTGTGTAAATATTATTATGCCCCTACACAGACACACACAGCCTCATTAGGTTATTCATCAAATAAATATGGCTGCTATTTGTATCCATGGCTTCCTCTTCATCAGATTCAGTCAACTGTGGATTGAAAATATAATTAGGCTCATGATGGCTATGCCAGTTCAGAGAGTTTTTACAGTCCTTTGTTTCCCATCATTATTTTATAAAAGCAATGCTAGAGAACATCTATTTATATGGCACTTATGTATTAGAAGTTATCTAGGGGAGATTTAAACACATGAGTATGGCTTATATGCAGATATTATGTCAACTTATATTACGAACTTGAACATCCACAGACTTTGTTTATTCATGGGGTCTTGAACTAAGGCCCCCTGAAAACTGTAAAGCAAATTGTACTTTTTGAGTCACCACAGGCAAACAACCGTTCTGCATGCTGTAAATACAACAGATACCATAAAAGATTTACCTCCTAGCCTCAGGCCCAAGACAGGATTGGATGAAGACTGCCTATGTAGTAATATTTAGAATGGAAAATAATGAACCTTTCTAAATATTTGTCATCTTGAATGATGCCCATCCTAAATCTCTGTCAAATGTTGAGTTGTTAGGGAGCACAAGTACCACCTAAGCAGCTTTCTGAAGTACAGATTTCTAGATCTCATCTTCAGACAACCAAATGTTTAACAACTCAGAAGTGTCCCAGAAATTTAAGTCTTAGATATACAAAGACTAGGATATAAATGGTCTACCAGCCACACTTTGCAAAAGTGATGTAGAATCGATACAATTTGTGGTTTCCTGAGAAAAATCTTTCCTTTCCTTTTCCTCTTTCTTTCTTTCTTTCTTTCTTTCTTTCTTTCTTTCTTTCTTTCTTTCTTTCTTTCTCTCTCTCTCTCTCTCTCTCTCTCTCTCTCTCTCTTCTTTCTTTATTCCTTTCTTCCTTTTTCCTCTTTTGCTCTCTTTCTTGCTTTCTTTCCCTCTCTCTTTCTCTCTCTGTTTTGCTTACAAACTTTTCTTTGTATTTGTGCTGTTACTAGGGCTTTAATTCAGGACTTTTGTTAGCACTTGGCCTTTTTCATTCAAAACTAGTGCTGAACCACTTGAGCCACACCTTCACGTCCAGCTTTTTGCTGGTCAAACGCCTTATGCATTTGTCTTTCTGGGATGGCTTCAAAACTTGATTCTTAGATCTCAGCCTCTATGTAGCAAAAATTATAAATGAAAGCCTCTTGTTCCTGGCTCGGATTCATTTTATTATCATTATTCATATCCTGCCACACAAATATAAATCTCAGTGAACTCTCAGTAGATGGTGTTACAAGTATATGATGCTTTTAAACTCAATCAACCTAACTTCTTCATTTATAGAAATGACATTTTGTGTTTGCTTGTCATGGGGCTCAAACTGAGGGCCTGTACATTGTCACTGAACTTTTTTGCTCACGGTTAGTTTTCTACCACTTGCACTTGAGACACAGCTCCATATCTGGCCTTTTTTCCCCCAGTCCTGAGGCTTGAACTCTGGGCCTAGGCCTTGTCCTTAAGCTCTTGAGCTCATGGCTAGCTTTCTATTACTTGAGCCACAGTGTCACTTCTGGTTTTCTGATGGTTAATTGGAGATGAGTCTCACAAAACTTTTGTGCCAAGGCTGGCTTTAAGCTCTGATCCTCAGAGCTCAGCCTCCTGAGTAGCTAGGAGTACAGTCTTGAGCCACTGGTGTCTGGCCATTTCTGGCTTTTTTGGTGGCTAATTGGAGATAAGAGTCTCAAAGACTTTCCTACAGTGGCTGGTCTTGGACTGTGACCCTTTGAATCTCAGACTTCTGATTAGCTACAATTATAAATTTGAGACATAGTCATTGTCAGAAATTAAGTAGAATGTTTTTTAAATAGTTTGTTGGTTCTCAATTATATAATTTAAATTAATAATATACTTTCCTTTAAAATTTTTTGTTGTATTTTATTGTTGGTATAATGTATCGAGGGGTTACAGTTACATTCATCAGGTAATGGGTACATTACTTCTCAAAACTTGATACCCCTTTTCATGTTTTTGTCCCCTTTTCCCTCCCCTCAATCCCCTCCTAATCATCTTGTCTTTCCCCTTTCCTTCCCTATTTCAAATAAACAAATAAATGTATATACAACATACTAGGTAATGAAATCAGGTATAATAACTATATGAGATTAACCGTAAGTACAAAAAAAGAGAAAAGAAATAGCGTAGTACATTAAGATCAACAATCACAAATCTAATCCTCTTGTTTCCTTATCCTAGAGTCCATTTCATTTAGTCTTATCCTGTATGACCATATGGACATAGCTTTTGAGCTATTGTGATCCTCTGCTAGGAAAATCCTAGATGTTTACTAATTATTACAAATAAGGGAAGCCATGGAGCCTATGTTTCTTTGGGTCTGGCTTACTTCATTTAATATGATTTTTCCAAACCTTTCCATTTCCTTACTAATAGGACAATGCCATTCTTTCTGATGGCAGCATAGAATTCCATTGTGTATAAGTACCACATCTTCTTGATCCATTCATCTACTGAGGGGCATCTGGGTTGGTTCCATATCTTCACTATCGTAAATAATGCTGCAATGAACATGGTTTTGCTAGTAGTTTTAGTATTGCCTTGTTTCTGGGCATTTGGGTAAATGCCAAGGAGTGGAATTGCTGGGTCATAGGGGAGCTCTAGGTTTAGTCTTTTGAGGAACCTCCATATTGCTTTCCAGAGTGGTTGAATGAGTTTATACTCCCACCAACAGTATAGTAGTGATCCCTCCTGGCCACATCCTCAGCAGCATCTGTTTTTATCAGATTTCTTTATAATGGCTGTTCTAACTGGAGTGAATATGTGCTCATTTAAGCCTGGTTATCTCTCCTGGTTTGAATATTCTTTCCTTTTTTCTTTTTGGTCCAATAGTGGGACTCAAACTTGATTCCTGCCACTTTTGCTCATTGGCTGGTGCTCTACCTACTGAGCCATGTCTTCAACTCCTTGGATATTTTGTTTAAGCTAGATGCTGATATTTTTGGTAATCTTAGCTACTCAGAAGAATGAGATCTGGAGGATCTTGTTTCAAAGCTAGCCCAAGCAGAGAGTCTCTACAATTCCATCTCCAATTAACCATCAAAATGCAAAACTGGAAGCATAAATTAATTGGTAGAGTATCAACTGTGAGGTTGTAGAGTGAGAGTGAAGGCTCTGAATTCAAGCCCTTGTAACAATTCAATCGATCAATCTTGTTTCTGTTCATTAACATTTGCCATGTATGCTTAGGGGTGAAACAAGCATTGATATTAACTGTAAGTGGCAACCACAGGTGACTAGTAATTGCAATGTTCCTCCTTCTAGAAATTCAGATTTCAATATGCTATTACTTAACTTGTATCTCCATTGACTAAGAATTGGGCAGAAAACTCAACTCTGATTTCTCTTTTACTGATCTGTTTTCCTCTTTCAATCTTCCTTTAAATTGCTGCAAAGATTTCTGTCCTCTGGCACACTTACAGGCATAGTTTGCTATGGCTGTGTGATCTCTCCATTTTGTTCCATAAACTACCTATGGAGATAGTAACACCTTCCTTCCTGCCCACTCCATCAGGCTGCTTCCTGCTTCCAGTCACAGGATACTTCCTACTTTGCTATGTTATGATTCCAAGTTAGCACATAGCCTTCTCCATTTGTTGCAAATAGAGTCTCATCTACGTTTCCTTTAGATAATAACTCTGTTGAGACAAATTATCTGGTAGCTAATTTATCTGTTCAAAGAATTAAGTGCACTCTCTAAACAGGTGAATGTTTAGCAAGTTCACAAGAAGGTGTGAACAGGACCACGATCTAATTCTAAAACATTTTCATCCTCTTGCAAACCATTTGGTCATTGTTACAGCCTAGCTTTAAGCAAGCTCAAATCTAGCTTCTGTTTTCTTCTTTTTGCTTTACACAGTCTCCAAATAAAATTTATTAAGAATTTTTTTTAGGGCAGAGGATGCTATAGGATACACTGGCTAACACTAGCTTCTGTTTCAAAGATTTGACTACTGTGGATATTTCATGAAGTGGATTCACGCAATATGTGATCTTTTTGACTGGCTGCTTCTGTTTAATGTATGCTTTCAAAGTTTGCTTTGTTGTATCAGGTACCTTGTTTCTTTTCATAGCTAGGCAATATCCTGCTATATATTCTTCTATGCGGATGTGCTATAGTTATATTTATCCATTTATTAACCAATGAATATTTGGGTTGTTTTAAATTTTGATTATTTTTTGTAAAGCTTCCATGAAAATATTTCTTGTTTTAATCTGATTTAATCTAATCATCTATCATGACCCAACTACCAGCTCATTTCTGGAAATTTCCTTATTTTTCATTGTCACTTGACTTTTTCCCATTATATACAATGCCTAGATTCTTTTCTTTTTCTTTTTTGGTTTGTTTTTGTTTTTGTGCCAGTAAAAGGAATGAAAGGAAGGGAAGGGAGAGGAAGGAAAGAAAAAGAAAAGGAAGGAAAGGAAAACAAAGAAAGGAGAGGAGTTAAAAACCAATATCTTTGTTTTTACCTGAATCAGAGTGCTATGTTTTCTGAGATTCTTTGATGGTAGTGTTTTGCTGTTAGAGTGAGTTCACTGTGTATCGCATGTTGGCCTTATACTTGAAATCATTCTGTCTCAGCCTCTCAAGTGGAAGGATTCCAGGTACGAGCTTTCACGTCTGGCTGTTTTATTTATTTATTGGTTTATTGTTGTTGTTGTTGTTTTTTTGTTTTGTTTTCATTCTTTTTTGTTGTTGTTATTGTTGTTCATGTGACTTGAATTCTGGGGCTGGGTGTTGTCCCTGAGCTTTTCATCTCAAGGCTACCACTCTACCCTTTGAATCACAGCGCCACTTTGGGTTTTCTGGTGATTAATTGGAGCTCACGGGCTTTGTAGTGCCTGAGCTGGCTTTGAACCACGATCCTCAGATCTCAGCCTCCTGAGTAGGTAGGATTACAGGCTTGATCCGCTGTGTCTAGTCTTGCTTTCATTATTGAAATTGATAACCAAAGAAATTGTTGGAGGAGAGAGAAAAAGGACTCTTTAGGACAGAAATCAGATCAATATTTTGTTAATGCTAGTAGAGATATCTGACTAGTTTTCTCATCTCTCCAATTTGTATCAGAATAAAAATAAAATGTGAAAGCGATGAGCATAGAGTCAGAAAGTTAAATACACACAAGATATAAACAGACAACCTTGCATTACAGTGACTTAGCACCCATAGCACCATTTAATTTGTGTTTGGAAAGATACCTTGCTAGGGTTATTCTTGTAATTTTTTATTACATAATCAGAATATTATTTATAACATGGAATATGTGGAACATATATGCAAGTTATCATGAAGAATTTAGATATATAAAAATTTAAAGTAGCATTTAGTCCTGAAGAGGAAAAATATTAAAATGTAAACATAGAGATATACTTTAGGATAACCCTCCACTACTCTAGGCCTGGTATAGAGAAGGGTAAATTCCAGATACTAGAAGATATATTTTGTGGTATGAAAGGCCCAGATTCTCTTCTCAGCAAGGTTATATAGATTGGAAGAAATTTTATATTTGTTTTGGATGCATTCTTGCTTAGACATCTATTAGTTTTTAGGTCTGTCACTTGTTGGAAGTAGAACAGAAACAGTTACCAGTTCCTGGAAAAGCCTATCATCTTTTTTTTTTATTTCTTGAAATTGGTAATTGGGGTAAGCAAGAGAGTAGTGTCTTCTCTCTATCCCTAGAGATCACCAGTTGTGATCACCAATTCTTAGACATGTGAGTCTGTGTAAACATTTTATTGATTTAAATGATGTATTGATGTATTGATGTAATAATATATTTAAGTGATGTATGGAGGAGTTTCACTTACATTCATAAGGCAGTAAGTACATTAGTTCTTGAACATTGTTACACTTTCCCATCCTTTTTTTTTCCCCCCACACTTCCCCTTCCCCAACTTCATTTTATAATGGTTAAACTGGATTCTTTCCCACCCTGGAAAGAATCCAGTTTAACCATTACAAAGCTACTTAAAATAACAACTGTCCTTTCCCTATTAATCATCCCATCTCTCTCTTTGTCTTTCCAGGTAAAGGCAAATGTCTTCAGATGATATACATTTTTTTCCAGTTCATCATACTCACCTTCATATTCCCATTCATGGAAGCTTCTAGAACCAAAGGCATCATATATAATCTTTTCCTCTAGCTTACACAATCATTTACAATGTTTAACCTTGTAAACCTCTTTCCTGTTTTGATTTTTCTCTGACCCATACTGCTCTCCTGTCTTCCAGAGTCTTATGCTGCATCTCTTTTGATGTCTTCCCTTCTTGACACAACTGTAAAATTTTAATATTTCCCTGCACAATTTTTGATCTTTTGCCTTTCTCACTGTATATATTCACAATCAGAACCCTAACTTGAATATTAGTGACTATAAAATTTAAATCTATTGCACAGATATATTTAGCTTCAAAATTATAAACATAGCCCCTGGCTCATCATTTCCTTTCAGAGGTCCTACTGTATACATCTAAAAATCAACATGTTGACTGAGATACAGCAGCTCATACCACTAATGTTAGCTTCTCAGAAGGCTGAGATCTGAGGTTGGCAGTTTGAGGCCAAATCTGGCAGGATAATTATCTCCAATAATTTGTTTTTTTGGTAAAAATCCAAAAGTGACACTGTGTCTCTAATGATAGAGTGCCATTCTTGAGTGAAAAGGCTTAGGCACAGCACCCATGCCCTGAGTTCAATTCCCAGAATTGGTACAAAAAGAAAATGAAAAGAAAAAAATCAACATGTCAACAGAATTGGGATTTCCCGCTTACAAACCTGCTCATTCTTTTTATTGGTGCTTCCACATCGAAGCTGTTAATCTAGACAAGAATCCGTTAGAGGCCCTCCCCTTCACACTTTTACTTGGTTACCAGATCCTGTTGTGTCCCCTTCTTATATTGCATTTGGAGCACATCCTCTCCTTTCTGTTCCTATGCATTACTGCTTTAGTTTATTGGGTTTTTAAATATCTTTTTGTGTTGGTTACTATTAATAAACTTTTGAATGTCCTCCCCTGCTTTTAGACTCTCTATGCAATTCATCTTTCTCTGCACTTTCTCATGGATATTAGATGCAAATTGAAGCAGGCATTGCCATAATTAAACTCTGTCAGTGGGTTTCTCTAGTCTTCAGGAAAGTCTAAATGGCTGAGCTTGGCAAACAAGGCATTTAAAAATGGACCCACATCTTTCTTTCTAGCAGTATCTGTCATTCCCATTGACAAGCAAGCTTCCCTCTGGATGACTTGAGATGCAGACTGCTTGCTGTGAAATGCACTTGGTACATGGCCCTTAGTGTGTGCACTTCAACTCTTTCCTTCCTTGTAGCTGATGTCTGTCCTTCCTTGGCCCTTCTCCATTTCCTGTGCCTTACTTTGGATTTGTGATAAAGTTGACCCAAACTCATTTTCAATCTGAACGAAATCGGTTCCCCTTCTTTGATCACACAGCCTATAAATGATTCCTTATTTACTTTTAATGTAATATTTTCACACTGAATGCAAAGTATGAGAAACTTGATTAATTTCAGAAAGAGGATAAGCTTTTATTTTTGGTGTTGGCACATAATGAGGATATAATATATTAATTAAATATATGTGGTATTACAAAATGACAGAATTGGTATATCTAAGTTTGTTCCTTGAATGCCTCAGTGTAGTTATCTTAATTTTGTTTTCAATTTTGTAGCTCTTTTCTTCTGCCTAAATGCCTTGGAGGATCTAAGGATTTTGTATGTATGTCTCATGTACTTTTTTCAGAGGACATTGATTTCTCCTTGAAATCTCAAACTACGCTTGCCGACAGTGCAATATTGCCACTCTATTTCTGATCAAGGTAGATCCTTGGTGACTGAGACTGTCGGTAAAAAGGTGAGAAAGTCAGCCAAAGGGGAATTCTTACTCTTTGGTATAATAAAAAATTGCCCTAAAGCAAATCTAGCTTATGAATACCCTCAGTTTGCCTGAAGTCTTACACTTCTGAGGCTGTAGGATGGTAGTTTGTTTCCTGTCATTTATTTCCAAACATCTAGTGTCAGGGAGAAGCTATTTTTATAAAATAATTTGTCTGTATATGTGAATATTACTAGGGAAATAAAAAGTAGGGAGTTTTAGATAAAAGGCAACATTCTGTAGTGAAGAAAAATGATGTTTACAAATGCATTAGATTGGACTCATCAGTGAGACCCTCAGAGGTGAGGGTCTTACATTGCATTTAGATTTCTTTGGTTTTTCCCTTGCATAGTGAGGCATCATAGGCATGTCTGTGTATTGCCAATCTAATTTGTCTCTTCCAGTTTCTGAATGAACTGTGATGGTGGAGTATTCCGTTTCCTTTTTTCTTTATCCTCAAAATTTAACTTAGTTCTTACCTCCTTCCCTTGACAAGACAACGGAGCAACATTTTATGGAGAATATAAAGTTTGTTGGTGCTTCATTGTTCAAGCTAATGGACCTTTTTATTTCTCCAAACATGGTCGTACCTGGCTCATTTTCATCTTTTTATGAAATCAATACCAATTTTTTTCCTTTGAAAAAATACTCACTTTCTCATGATTTCCTAGTGGCTTTTCTCATTCTCAGATGTATCCTTAAAGCATGTAAAGGAGCTACGAGATCCAACATATATTACTTATCCAGTATGTGTATATTGAACACTTACTAGGTGCCAGCCTCTTGCAATGCCTCAGCAAAGAAGACAGAAAAAACTACCACCCTGTGGCTTACATTCTACTGTTAGAGCCAGACAACATAGCAAACACTAAATATGACTAATGTCATAAGGAAGTGCTAAAAATCAATAGGAACAAGGAAGTATGTAATGTGTGGTAGAAAGAAGCAGGTTTCTTGTCATTTGAAATAGAAAGGTTAGTGTCATTCAGGAGAAATATGGAACAACAACTGAGCTAAGTGAAGGAAATAGTTCAGATAACCATAAATAGGAGTTTCTGACAGAATTTAAGGATTTAATGGTGTTGGTGTGCCAACTATGTATGAGTAACAAAAGTAGGCCCTGTAGAAGATGAGTCAAGAAGGAGGACTTACAGGATGGTGTGGGTAAATAAGTACAAAAAGGGAGCTCTAGCACTTAGAGAATTTGTCTTTTATTCAGAGGAAGATGAGAAGTGATTGAAAAACACTAAACATATCTATGATCTAATGTCACAAAGTTAAAAAATATCACTAGATGTCATTTTTTTCTTTCTTTTGAGGAATCAGAGAAAGTTCACAGGAGACAGGAGGTAGTTTTGGAGGCTGGTAGAGCAATCCAGGTGAGAAATCCTTGTATGTGGGATAAATATGGGGAGTGAGAGGGAAAGTCAGGATTTT
Organism: Megascapheus bottae; assembly: GCF_031878675.1. Lineage (NCBI taxonomy): Eukaryota > Metazoa > Chordata > Mammalia > Rodentia > Geomyidae > Megascapheus > Megascapheus bottae. The sequence goes on along the minus strand of NC_143517.1, from coordinate 11,038,873 downwards.
GCTTAATTAATTAATTATGATAGTTTTTGTAATGGTATTGTTTAGAGGGCTTACAGTTACATAAGTCAGATATTGAATACACTACTTTTTTTGTCCATTGTGGGACTTGAACTCTGGATGTGGGCTCATCCCTGAGCTCTTCAGCTCAAAGCTAGCACTTTACAACTTGAGCCATTGTACCACTTCTGAATACATTACTTTTTGAATAGCATCACCACTTACCTTGCTTTCTCCAAGTTTATCCTTTACAACTCTTCCCCCCAGTTGTACAGTGCATTTCAACATAGTGTATGGAATCATTGCTGCATTCATTCATTCTCTGTTGAACTATTACTGTCTCCCCCTTACCCTCCACAAAGCAGATAAACTTACATACATGACAAAAGGTACAGAAAACGAAAATGGAGACAATGAAGGAAAAAAGCAAAATGCAAAAAAAAATCCCCTCTTGTTTCTATTTCTTGGGATTCATTTTGATAAACATCATTTTACATGATCATATAAACATAGCTTTTGAGACTTTATGATCCTCTCCCAAGAATATCCTCCATTGATTTCACTGTGTGAATGTCAAGTCCTGTGTAATTTATAATGTGCATATATATATATATATATATATTTGTCTTTTAACATCCAATGTGTTTCTTAGAGATTTGTAGGCACATTCTAGTTACAACAAATGAAGGGAAACATTCAACCTATGTTTTTTGGGTCTGGCTTATGAATTTAGTAGAACTTTTTTCCTGTATTAAATAGGGAATTTCAGATAAAGTGAGGAATGAAATAATTTTAAGAATTTTGTTGTGGTAAAAAAAGAACTGGAACACAAAGTTTTCACTTTGGAGTCCAGGAATTGCTCAATACTACTAACAGAGCCTTATTATGCTCACAGAATAGCTTTGTTCTTAACAAATAGTACTAAATAAATATTCATGGATGACTTAAGGAAAAAATTAGTTGTGAGTAATGCGAAGAAAGAAATTATCTTAGAGAAAGGAAATAGTCAATGAAACAATATGGTAGAGAAAGCCAGTACTGGAGAGGTTGAATTTAAGGAGTCAAAAAAACCTAGTGAAAATGTTAAATAGCAGAATAGCTCTGTTCTTAACAAATAGTACTAAATAAATATTCATGGATGATTTAAGGAAAAAAGTAATTTAGTTGTGAGTAATGCAAAGGAAGAAATTATCTTAGAGAAAGGAAATAGTCAATGAAACAATGTGGGAGGGAAAACCAGTACTGGAGAGGTTGAATTTAAGGAGTCAAAAAAACCTAGTGAAAATGTTAAATAGCAGTTATACTGGGGAAACTACATTTCAGAAGACAGGCATGAAAGGGAGAGTTACATTTATGAGATCTTGTCGATTGATATGCAGTGTTTGAAATCATGATCTGGTCATGAGGAGACTGTATGCATCTAGACAAGGAACCAAAATTGAGTTTTGATATCAAGTGTGCTAGGAAAGAGGAGACATGGGAAGAAAAGTAGTAAGGGCTTCCCCCTGTGAGGTGGAAGTCAAACTAAGGAATATGGTGCACTGGAGCCAATAGAAGGAATGATGTAAGGGATGAATCCGTCTTATTCTGCATTGTAGATAAGTCAAGCAAGGAAAAGTTGAATGTTATTGGAAGGTTATCAGGATGGTAATTAGGGCCCTTTACAGAAGCATGGTTACCGCATAGCAGTGTGGAGAAAGCCTGGAAAGAAGGAGTTTTAAGATAGCATGGAAGGAGATAAAGTGGAGGCAGCACGTATCTGTAACAGTTTGGATGAAGCATATTGCAGAGTGATAGGAAAATTTGGGTACCTGTTGCTGGGAGGAAATGGGCCAACTTAATGTATTCTTTTTCCAGTGGAATAAACTTTTATTTGGATGTTTTTGACAAAGATCATTTATAAGAGAAGAAAGCAATGATGTAGGAGAGACAGAAAACATTCTTACAGTGAAGCATTTTATGAGGGAGGAAGGGTCAAAATCTAAGGCCCCGGCTGACTGCCTTTAGGAATGGTTTTTAATAGGGAAGACAGAGTATTCCAGTATAGTCTTTTTAGTGGATTGAGTTGGCTGTGGTGGTGGTAAATCAATATTCTTTTCTGATTGCTTTGCATTTCAAACATTATAATCTTTCTGGTTTTGGAGCTTGCATTTGGAGCATGGGTGGTGTCCTTGAGCTTCTGTGCTCTAGGCTAGTGCTCTGTCACTTGAGTCACAATTCTACTCTATGGTTTTTAGTAGTTATTTGAAGAATCTTATGGACCTTCCTGCTCTGCCAGCTTCAATCCATGATCCTCAGATCTTTGCCTCTTGAATTTCTAGGATTACTGGCTTGAGCCCCTGGTACCCAGCATTAAACACCTTTTTTTTTTTTTTTTTGATTCTTAAAAATAACCCATGGGGATGGGGTTGATGAATGGAGAAGAAAAATCAGTCTTAATATTCAATTTAAATACATGGAAATGTTATTATGAAAATTGAGAGGCTGGGTAGGGGTGGGAGAAATAGGGGCAAGTGATGAAAGTGGTGACGCGGATCAAGATGACTATTGTACAGCTGACAGTGGAAACTCACAGAGATGTACACCAAAGATTTACAATACAGTCTTCATCTTGGTCACTCCAAAGGGTATTTCAGGGACCTGGGAAACCTCTTGAATGCTCCATTAAAGTTCTCACACATTTCCTTCTTTTCCAAATTATGTTCTCATTCAAAACAGTAAAACTTAGATTTGAACTTTAAAGATGACAATTCAATATACAGTATTTTGCATTTCTGTTAACATTAAGTTCCTAGAAAATATTCAAAGTTTTGCACATAACTGTGTTATATTTATTTTTATAGAATGCTCTATTAGAAGACTATGCAACTTAAATGCTCTCTATTTGATGGAACTTCCGATTGTTTCCAGCCTTGAGCTTTTAGTCTGACACACACTTTATTGTACAAGTGTAGGGGTACATTTCTGTTGAGTGTATTTCTAAGAATGGATTACTGGGTCAATGGGTACATACATACTAAATTTTAGATGATGTCAATCATGATCACTTATTTGTATGATTTGAATTTCCATTGGTAATATGTGAATGCTTTCACTGATTTAAGTTCTCCCCAGCATTTCAAACAAATTTCTTAGTTACTGTGTTTTATTTTATATTTTCCTACTAACTAAAGAAATGTATCTTTTTTTCAGAAATTAGAACACTTTATTATAAACATTTCCAGAATATAAACTGATTTTGTATGATACTTTTAAACTTTTAAAACTCTATGCAAGATAAGCTTATTCTTTTTTATTATATATTTCATTTCTCACTTTCCAGTCTACAAAATACACTGCAAATTAGATCTAACAAAGAAAAAAAATCTAATTGGCTTCATAGAGAAAACCAATGAACATTAAAATGTCCAATTCAAAATGAAAACAAACCCAACCAAGAAACATTCTGAAGTCTATTAATCCTCCATTTTAAAATAAATCACCTATCAAGGAAATTAATTCCACCATCACAGCAATTTGATGAATAAAAGCAGAGCCACCCTCAAAAAGGGTGAAAGAAAACCATTCAAATGCTTTTGGAAAATAAGGAAAAGTAATTTCCATGTTGGAGACCAAGCATACTAAATACTTCTTGTTCACCTGGCCTTAGTTACAAGTGTGTGTTCAGATAAGGTAAGTGATATGAGTATCACAGAACCAAGCTCCTCAATTGACTTTCAATCAAACCTCAGGAGACCCAACCAGAGCGCTTTTAAAATCCGAGGATAGACTGATCCCACAGCATTTCCTCCTCTGTCCTTTCTTTGCCTTGTTCCTTTTTCTCTTTTCTACGCTTACGATCCTCTTTCTTATAGGCTACATCTCGGCTCTTTTTCTCCTTTTGGTTCTTAAGCTTTTCTGTACTGACCTGTCCAGTCTCTGTTTCCACTTTTGTTTGCTTTCTTTGGATGCTTTTGTGTTTGTCTAAATCCATTTCCTCAGAACTTCTTTTCCTCTTATGCTTAGGCCATTCTTCCTCTGGTTTTTCTCTGCCTTCCTCTGGGTGCCTTTTTCTGTTGTGATGCATCTGTTTATGACTACATTGAGGGGTACTAGTATTGTATCCTGCGGAGAGGTGTTTGGGAACTCCAGATTCTACATTGTATAGACCACAATTATATTCTTGCTGACTAAGGTTCAGGGGTACTGGTTTTTCTGAGAAACAGTCCCTGGTGAAGTGACAGTAGCTCAGAGAATCTAGTCTCAGCCTGCTGTCCTGAGCTGGCAACCACTGAGGTAACTGGTTTTCCACTTTCTGTGAAGTATTGCATGATCTTGGATATGACTGCACAGTTCCAGATGGGAAACTCTGATCAAACATTCTGTACCTGTGCCTGGACTCGACTTCTTCTCTGTACCCACAGGTTTCCAAACAGTCATCTCTCATCTTTCCGAAACAAGTCTTTGGCTCTAAGCCTCTGGCTTTCTGTACTTTAATATAGTCTTCAAGTTCATCTTGAAAAGAGTCAGAAGACTTCATTGAATGCTTCATTAGGGTGACAAAAAGGGATTCTCCTTATCAGGCCAAGAGCGTGGTGGAGAAATCTGATCATATTCACCCATTAATTGCTTCAGTTTTTCTACATGAACTTTGTGTAAATAGTGAGCCTGTGCAACAACCAGGGAGCTAAAACATCATGATGCAGACATTACAACGTCTATTTTTGTTCAATACTCTATTTACCTCATAATGTGAAATCTTTTACTATTCAAACTGTAGCACTATTCCAGATGCCTTCAATACAAAGCTCAGTCTTTGTTTACTCAATATGGTATCAGCCCGGCCCCGTCCCTGACGCCCGGGGGTCCGAAGGCCTCGGTCTGGCCGCTTCACTTGGCGTCCCTCGACCCTTCACAGTCCACTTGCGAGGCGGCGGGCCCCGAGGGGCGCGCAGGACACGGGCCGTGCCCCGGTCGGCCATGTCGCCCACTCGGGGCAGGGCGCCGGGGCGGGAACTCACCGTATCTTTTTATATGTACGTACATATGATGTTTAACATGATTTTCTCTCAATTATCTACTCAAGTTTCTTGTTGACTTTTCTTTTCTTGCACTGTATATTTTATGATAAGATTTGTCTTTTGCTTTGATCCATGCCTGGATTGTGATCCACATATTTTACACTTTCAACTGTATCTTGAATGACAAGCATGTATCACCACATACAGATACTGCTGCTAAAATAGAGTATCATGGAATATTTTTACTGGGCTTGTTTGTAACTGCAATTCTCTTGATCTCAGTCTCTTCCATTGAGTTGCTGGAATGATGGACACATGCCACTCTGCTCAGATACTTTCTTGAAATCAAGTTTAATGAGTATGTACAGTCTGGCCTCAAAGTGTTATTGTCCCCATCTCAGCCTGTCAGGTAACTAGCCTTACAGGTATAAGCCACTGATATACAGCTAACAATGATGTCAATTTTTCTTTAATGGCTTAAGAAAAATTTTTTTCTAATCAAAGTTTGCTGAGAGCATGTGGAACATCACTGAATACTTTCCGTCACTTTTTGAATAATTCAAATGATTTTTATTTTATTCTGCTCACATATTGAATTACTTTTGCATTTCTGGAGTGAGCCCCACTTCTTAGTGATTGAATTATTGTCTTTACAGATTGCTAGATCAGATTTGTCATAATTGAAAGAAAGAAAATTCTCATCAGTACCAACAAATAATGTCAACAAATAATTTTTAAAATAGCTTGTTAATTTTGATCAGGATTACAGCAATTTCTTACAATGCATTTTGAATCATTATACTTTTTATTTTGGCATTCTCTGAAATATTGTGGTACTTCCACTTCTTAGGTATTTGGTAGAATATAGAGGCAGTGAGAGAATTAAAATAGGTCAAAAAGGGGGCCGGGAGTTTGGCCTAGTGGTTAAAGTGCTTGCCTAGCATGCATAAAGGCCCGGGTTCAATTCCTCGGTACCACATACATAGAAAAAAAAGCCGGAAGTGGTGCTGTGGCTCAAGTGGTAAAGCTCTAGCCTTGAGAAAGTCCAAGGACAGTGCTCAGGCCCTGAGCTCAAGCCCAGGACTGGCAAAAAAAAAAAAAAAGGTCAAAAACTAGATACATAGGGCCATATAGGATGAGGCTAAATGGAAGGACCTACAGGATATGGAAACAAGAGCTTTATATTATGTGATTGTTGTTCTTAATGTACTATGTTATTTCTCTTCTCTTTTGTTGCCTTTTGGTTTATCTCATATTGTTACAGTATCTGTTATCAGGAATATTTTATATATGTTTATTTGTTTATTTGAAATAGGAAAGGGAAGGGGAGAAAACAAGATGATTGCAGGGGTAAGGGGTGGGAAATGGGGACAAAAACATGAGAAGGGGTATCAATGTGTGAGAAGTAATGCACCTACTATCTGGCGAATATAACTGTAACCCCTTTATACATTATAATAAAAAATAAATAAAAAAGAATATAGAGGCAGTCACCTAATTTTAAAGTTCTCTTTGAGGGAAGATCTTTATTACAAATATAATTTCATCATTAGTTACAGTACTATTTAGGTTTTCAATTTATACTGGTTTCTTCTTAGGTAACTATGACTTTGTGCAATTTATTGTCATTTACAAAATTAGTAAGGTAATTATTTTGTATTTCTGTGATCTTTAAATTTTATAATGCCTGTGGAATTTATATGTGTATAATGCTGTCATCTTAAATATTGTTTAAATATTATTGTTTTAGTTTAAATATTGCTGTTTGCTTTTTTTGACAGGTCTCCTTAGGAAGTTAGCAATTTTACTTAAGCAGCTTTGGGCTTTGTTGATTCAATTGACTTTATTACCTTCTGAATTTCTTTCTTTCAATGTTCATTGAATTTAATTCTATCTTTAAGTATCTCATAGTTACTGACAAAATTGATTTTAAACTTTTGTCTTTTCTAATGAATGAGTACTTTATAAGCATAATTTTCATATAGCCTACCTATCTTAAATACTACATCTTGTTAACATTCAGCTAAAAATGTTTTCCATTTCCTAATTTTAAAAAAGGTTGCTGCTAGGAATAGAATTTTTAGGTTCTGATTTTGTCGATTTTTTTTCTTTTTGAAAGTTTATTGGTACTGAAGATTTCCTTTACTTAAAAGAACATGTTCTATGTGATTTTGATTCTGTATAACTTATTCATATTTCTTCCAACATCAGCATGGTTGTAGACTAGAACTCTCCAGTACTCATTTCCCATCACTAACACCAATTTCAAGAACTTTTCACACATGAAAGTGCCTTCGTAGGAGCTGAATAAACCAAGGAAGTGATTATAGCACTCGAATATGGTACAGATAAAAGAAAAGCCATATTAAGAAATGTAAAGAGGGGGGTTTAAATTATCCCCATCATCTATCCCAAAGCCCAAGCAGCATGGCATGACCAAAGAAATAGTCTACATGAGGGAAGGGGAGAGAATAACTAGAACCCAGCCCGAGTAGGCTCCCGAAGCCCAGACTCCACCCTAGTGCGCACAGACTGAATCATTAAGCCCACTAAAATGCTGCAATGCGTGGTTCTGGGACTGCCTGGTAAACTTTGTCTCTAGTCTTCCACTAGTAACAGGTTCATCTCAGTGGCCTCAGACTCCTAATTCTATTGAGTGCTGGATTGGTCCCAGAAGCCCAGCGTTTTGGCATTATCTTGGTATGAGGCCAGCCCTAACAGACTCAGGCTTGTAAATTCTCCTAGTGCCAGTCCAGTCCCTGATGCTCTAAGCCTTAGGCCTGCTTCATGTTTTCGATCTCCTGACAGCCAGCATCACACCTGTCCCAGAACCACGACATCCAAGCCTCACACGAGGCAATCCAAGAATTTGTATAAGTAGTGAATAGAATGCCAGTTACTGGATACTGGAGACATCTATAGGGAAAATGTCAAACCACAGAAAGTTTGGTCGGAAAATAGAAATTACTTTAGGTGATCTGTCAGATATAGTGACTATAATCAGAACAGTGTGTTGTACACTTGAATGTAACTCAATGAGCAGATTTTAACTGTCCTCCTGACAAAAGATAATAAATACATGCAGGAAATGTATGTGCTCCTTAGCTCTAATTAGTCATCCCTTGATGTACACATGTTTCAAAATTGTGCAAGAGCGATGAATATGTTTTTGTTAATTAAAATGTTTATTACTGATAAATGGTAAAGGTTTCCCTTTTTACTTTTTTCAGCTTAAAAATTGTTTTATTTATTTATTTATTGCCAGTTTTGGGCCATGAACTCAGGGCCTGGGCACTGTCTTTGGGCTTTCTCAAGGATAGTGCTCCACCACTTGAACCATAGCACCACTTCCAGCCTTTTTCTCTATATATGGTACCGAGGAATCAAACCCGGGTCTTTGTGCATGCTAGGCAAGCACTCTACCACTAGACCAGACTCCTGGCCCTAAAACTGTTATTATTATTAACGAATACTTCTAATATTAACATTAGAAAAGTAAATTTTGCAATAAGAGTATTTAGGATGTTCAATAGTAGAATTAAGGCAGGGAAAGCCCTAGGCTCACAAAATAAGACAATGCTTTTTATAGTGTCAGAAAATGAAGACATGCTAAACTCAAAACCAGATAATCCAAAATGATAGGACTGAGATCTCAATGGCAATTTGAATAACAAACTTGTTCAATAATTGGGTTATAGTCCTTAGAATGACACAACTATGCACAAATAGGAAATTATCTACAAATAAGGAAATGGAGCTTTATTCTCCTTTTATAGTCGACTATTTCTCTTTGTCTCTCTTCCTCTCCCCCTTTCTCTCTCTCTCCACACATACACGCATGCACACGCGTGCGCACACACACACACACACAGACTGATCAAGACTATAAATATACACACACAGTCAATCATACACACACATATATATACACATATGCACAGCTAAATATGCCAGTCTAATGTTTAGTACACATTACTGTACAATTTATTCTGATTATGTAAGATGTGACAAACAAACAGGGCAATCTAGTGAAGGCCAGATAAAGATTCGTTGCTCTAGTTCTGCAGCTTCTCTATAAAAGTAAGTTTACTTATAATGAAGGATGTCTTTCATAATTAAATTATTTTAACAATAAAATTTTTGTAGTTCTTTAAAGAATTTTAAATGTATTGTAAAGGTGATGAACAGTGGGTGACAGTTACATAAGTATGGTAATTAATACATTATTTTCCCTGGTTGCAGTCATTTATGTAAGTATTTAGGTCAAATTTCTTGTAGGATAAATTAAAAGTCTATTTTTAAATGTGTTTTAAGGTACTGAAAATTGATTTGGGAGTGATACTTCTGCTAAATGAATATATGTGTACTTTGAACGTTACTTCAGATTGTACAAAGTAAAAATTGACAGAACGACATGGGGAACAGGCAGTTCTATGATCACATGAATAGGCATTTTTATATCTTTGTATTAAGTTTTCCTTCTTAGTAACATTAAGTTGGGCCTGAAGAAAAATACTAATAGGACCATTGAGTCATTAAAGCAAATTACTGATATGATGAGTTTAAATTCACCATCCTGTCTTTATTCCAACTATTGTGTGCTCCCTTTTTCTCTCCTTTATGCCTTTTTTTAAATTATAACTTTTATCATTTTCATCCTCTATTAACTTGGTAATTGGATAGTTGTTTTATTCTTCTAGTGGTTTTACTAAAAATGACATCATGCATTCTTGGCTTATAAGAGAGTTACTTTTTATTCTCTCCTCAATGCATGAGCCATAAAACACTGGCACCATTTATTGGCACACACACACACACACACACACACACACACACACACAATCTTGCTCTCAAATGTACATACACATAATTTTATATAAACTATAATTTTATAGTTTCATTATTCTATTGAAATCTGGTGAGTTTCATTTTACTATCTTTATTCGGAAGGAATTATTTTGGTATTGTTCATCTTCAAATATTCTTTTTCCTTACGTCTCTCTAATCTCAAACAATCCCACAATTACGAAAAGCTCTCTCTCCCTCTCCCTCTCTCTCTATGTACATACATATATTCATTTATATGACCCTTTGTGTGTGTATATATATATATATATATATATATGTATTTACCTTACAGGTAGATCTAACATCTACATGTGAGAAAATGTGACTTTTGTACTTTTAACTTGGCGTACTCTACTTAATATGATGCATTTCTGTTCCATCTATTTCCTTGAAAACTACTTAAGTTCATTCTTCTTTATGGTTGAAGAACACTCCATCTTACACACACACACACACACAAACACACACACTCACGCACACATACACAACACACATTTAATGTGATATAAATGTGTATTTATGCATATTTGCTATCTACCAAATGTAACTCCATATCTTATTTTCTTAATCTAGTCTTCAGTTGTAGGGCATTTGGAGCATCTGGGGTCTCTTACAGCTTAGCTATTGTGAATAATGCTGAAATAAGAATGGGTGTGCAAGGGCCTCTATTGTATTGTCTTTCCTTTGGCTATCTGCCTAAGAGTAGTGTGGCCTGGTCATAGCATAATTCTATTTTTAGTTTTTGAGGGGATTCTATACTGATCTCCAAAGAGGTTGCACTAGTTTCCATTCCTATCAAACATGGTGTGAGATTTCTTTATCTTCCATATCCTCATCAGCATTTGTTATTATTTATGCTCACGATGCCGGACAGCTTGAGTAGAATGGAATGAAGTCTTAGTATCTTCTTTTTCTTTTCTTTCTTCTTCTTATTAATATAAGTTTATTAAGATATTCTATTTGTTGTTTTACCTCCAACTTTATTTTTTTTCTTTCCGTGTTTATTGTTGGGGTTACAATTACATTTGTCAAGTAGGGGGGTACATTACTTCTTGAACATTGACACCCCTTCTCATGTTTTTCTCCCACTTTCCCTCCCCACCCCTCAGTTAACTTGTATTTTACCTTTCCTTCTCTATTTCAAATAAACAAATAAATGTATATACAATATGTCAGATACAATAACAACATGAGATAAATCATGAAGAGGAAAAAAAGAGAACAGAAATAACTTCACATAGTACCTTTAGAACAACAATAACAAAGATAAACAATTTTTTAACCAGTCCTGGGACTTTAACTCAAGGCCTGAGCACACTGTCATTGGGCTTTCTCAAGACTAGAGCTCTAACAATTGAGCCATAGCACCACTTCTAGACTTTTCCTGTATGCGGTACCAAGGAATCAAGCCTGGGTCTTTGTGCAAGCACAAGGCCAACCGCTACCACTCTACTACTAGGCCAAACTCTTGACCCCCAAAATAAACCTTTTGTTTCCATGTCCTGGAGTTCATTTCACTTCTGAACATTGTACCTTAGCATTGTTGCTTAAGGCTGACCATCTCTACATGAGCTACAGCTGTAATTCCAGGATATTGATAACTAATTGAAAATAATAGTCACTGAGCAGGTGTCCTTATCATATCTTGGGTTATGATGTTCAGGATAGATGCCCAGGAGTGGTATGGAGGGATTGTAGGGAAGGTCTATTTTCAGTTCTTTATGAAATCTCCACACTGCTTTCCAGAGTGGCTGAACTTACTTAATGTTTTATTACATAGATTAATATGTATCTATGACATATAAACCTTCAGCCTAATTTTAATTATGTTCTAAAATCTAAGTGCCAGGGATTGTATATAGAGATTCCCTTCTTGAATACTTGTTTGTTAAACACGTCATTTGAAATATGATGTAAAAATCAGTTAATAAATTCTTTAATAAAAAAGAAAGAGCCTCATGAACTTCCTGCCTGTACTGACTTTGAATCATGATCCTCATATCTCAGCTTCCTCAGCAACTAGGAACGTAGGTATGAGCATTTCCTTAATGGCTAATGATCCTGGACGTATCTTCATGTATTTACTGGTCACATATACTTCTTTTTTTATGAATTGTCTGTTTAGTTCATTCGCTCATTCATTAACTGGGCTGCTAATTCTTTGGGACTTTAGTTTTGAGGGATCCTTTATATTTTGGTTATTAATCTCTTGTTAGATGTACAACAGGCAACAGACCTTTATTCTTCTTTTCTATATGCTATCTCTTCTGCGTTGTGATTATGTTCTTTGTTGTGCAGAAGTCTTTTGGTTTGACTCAATCCCACTTGTCAATTCTTGCTCTCTTTACTCAGCTATTGGAATTCAGCTTAGGAAGCTATTGGCTGTGCTAGTATTCTAGTGTTTTTCCCATTGTTTCCTAGGGCAGTTTCATATTTTAGGTTTTAAATTAAGATCCTTGATCCACTTTAAGTTGGTATTAGTCTAGGGTAAGAGATTAGCTATCTGCATGTGGTTATGCAGTTTTTCCAGTTCACCAAGTGATTTGTACAGTAGACAGTACTGAACTTTGCTCTATGGGGGAGATGGCTCAAGTGGTAGGTTACCTGTTAACACATACAAACCCTCAGTTCAAGCCTCAGTACCTGTAATACTATTTTCTCAGTTCTCCCAGACTTCCCACTTTTTGTTCATTTATTTGTTGTACTTTGCCTTCAAATTTACTAGCATTGATTTCATTCTCAGTGGGAAAATTGTCCAGTACCCTTCCACTTGAAATAGATTACTTACTACTTGAATTTTATTCTTTTTTTTTTTGCCAGTCCTGGGCAGTCCTTTGGACTTTTTGCCAGTCCTTGGACTTTCTCAAGGCAAGAGCCTACCACTTGAGCCTCAGCACCAATTCTGTTTTTTTTCTAGGTATGTGGTACTAAGGAATCAAACCTGGGTCTTTAAGCATCCTAGGCAAGCAAGCACTCTACCACCAGGCCAAACTCCTGGTCCTATGAATTTTATTCTTGAAAGAAGCAGAATCATTTCAATATGAAGACTAGATACCAAATGTGGGAGTTTTGAATAGGAAGTATGAAACAGTAAATTATCATAGTGTGAGAGAAAAGGGATTAATTAATTATACTAGAATACTATTCTAGTACAGTATCATAGTATATTCCATTGGGTATTATTAAAAACACACTTGGCATTTATAGTCATTAACTCAAAATGGCACCAGATAGTATGTTCTGCTTTTTATATTTTTTTATTTGCGTGACAGAAAAAGAGTAGAGATTGGTTTCATATATATTTGAGTTTTGCTGAACAAGTTGAAATATGACTGAGAGGGGTAAGAAAATTGGTATTACTATTTGAGAGTAATTAAAATGATTTACTGGATAATTTAATCAAGGTAAAGAGAGAAGAGATTATGCATGTAAGAGAAGGTGAAACGTGATGGGACCAGTAGATTAAAAGTCCCAGTGGGAATCTCTTGATTTTGAGTGTTAAAAAACATTGTGTTGGATGGAGATACAGCTCAGACAGTGGGTTTCATTGAATTGAGGTTTTCTTTATTGACAAAGCCCATAAAAGCAACTTATCAAAATAAAACTGAGGACAAATTGAGAGAAGAATTTAAAGACAGCGAGCTCTAATATTGGAAGAATTGCCTACGTGAACATTGAAGTGTCCAAGAGTTTAGATTAGATTAGTTTGGGTAGGTCAGTGAACCATGAGAAGTGAGAATGAGAATAACTCTGAGATTTGGAATAAAAGTAGTGGGAGATGTAATCACATCGGATTCAAAGCAAAATTTTCTAGGGCATCAACGAAGTTAAGCCAGTTATTACTTTTTGGTATGGAGTTGGACAAGCCCCATTTACAACAGAGAATCCAGTTTGAGTTAGCACAAAAGGAAGGATTCTAGAGAGCAGAGTTTGAGGATACCAGATACTTTTATTGTTTAGATTTCACTTGACAATTACAAGACACAGGTTGTTTTTCATTGGAAAGCTGTTGTTGGTAATTAGTAAGACAAGGTGTAAGCAGAACATCAAGCATGTTCTACCTACTAAAGGGTAGGCAGAAATCAAATACCAAGTTCATATTTCTTAGAATAGGTATAAAACATATGAAGAGGCAAGGAAAGTTTTGAGGATGTATTCTTGACCTCATGATAGCAAATATGAACTGAATATATGCTCTTTTTTAAAATAGGTAGTATACAATTAGGCAGAAAAGCCTAAATTAGAATGCATTGGGCAGCAAATAATAGAAAAAAATAGCTAAAATAGCTTAATTTATTATTTATTAACTCATACAACAAAAGGTCGTCTGGAAGGATGACTTCATGTTTTTTTAATTAAGGCAGTCAATGACATCTTCAAGGTCATAGCTTTATATTCCTCCCTGCTGCTGTGTTCAGACTTTCTGATTGTTTTTTTTTCCTTTTATCAAAGGCAACAATTGCTGGTACTGCCACTATACTCAAGTAATGAAAGACATGAAAAGAAATGCTTCCTCTTGTGTGTGACTTTCTAACAGTGAGTACACATCTCTCAGTAATTTCCCCTCAAGTCTCTCTTCAGACCATCAATCATCCTGACCACATTAAGTAAAGGAAGCCCATATGACTGGTTCAAAACAGGTGGAATCCAACGTCTTTTGTTTTTTATTCCTTCTTCCTTGAAGTATTTAGCCATAGATTTAAAAATAAAAAATCAAAGTTTTATTAGCAAAAAAAGGGAAAAGCATATGATTTAGACACTCAAATTTGTTTTTCCTTTGTTTCATTCTTCAAAAGCTGCCAGTTTATTTATTTTTTATTGTAATTAGTAAAAGGGTTACATGATATTTGAAAGATAGAAGGTGCATTAATTCACATACATTGATACCCTTTCACATGTCTTGGTACCCATTACCCTCCCCCCCCACACCCCCCACCCGTCTTGGTTTTCCCCCCTTCCCTATCAAATTTCAAATAACCAAATACAAATAAATTCAATATATCAGATAACAAAGTGAGATACTGTAACAATATGAGATAACCAAAGGACACAAAGGAGATGAGAGACAACAGTACATTAAGGACAACAATCATTCCTTATATGGCTTTTGTTTCAATATCCTGGAGGTCCTTTCAATTAGCTTCATACTCTATGGCCTTATGTATCAAGATTTTGCTCTATTGCAGATCTCTGCTAGTAGAGCCCAAGGTTTCTACTGATTATGACAAATGAGGGAAACCATTGAGCCTAAGTTCCTTTGAGTCTGGCTTACTTCACTTAATATGATTTTTTCTAAGTCTTTCCATTTCCTAACAAATGGGGCAATGTCATACTTTCTGACAGCAGCATAGAATTCCATTGTGTACAAATACCACATCTTGTTGATCCACTCATCAACTGAGGGACATCTAGGTTGGTTCCATATCTTTGCTATGGTGAATAGTGCTGCAATGAACATTGATGTGCTACTGGATTTAGTGTGCCCTTGTTTCTGGATGGTTGGGTAAATGCCAAGTAGTGGAATTGCTGGGTCATAGGGGAGTTCTATGTTTAGCCTTTTGAGGCACTGCCATATTGCTTTCCATAGTGGTTGAACGAGTTTTCACTCCCACCAACAGTGTAGTAGTGATCCCTCCTGGCCACATCCCCTCCAGCATCTGTTATTATTCGTTTTCCTGATCCTGGCCATTCTAACTGGAGTGAGGTGGAATCGTAGCGTTGTTTTGTTTTGCATTTCTTTTATGACCAGAGATGTTGAGCATTTCTTCATGTGTCTATAGGCCATTTTTGTTTCTTCTTCAGAGAAGACTCTCTTTAAGTCTTTGGCCCATTTTTTAATGGGATGGTTGTTACTTTGGAGATTAGTTTTGGAGTGATTCAATTTTTTGAGTTGTTCATATATTTTAGATATGAGGCCTTTGTCTGTTGTTTGGTTGGTGAAGATCTTCTTCCACTCTGTAGGCTTCCTAATTAATTTACTAGCTATGGCCTTTGCCATACAAAACCTCCGCAGTTTAATGCAGTCCCACTTATCCAGGCTTTCTCTGATTTGTTGTGATTCTTGGTCCTTATTAAGAAAGTTTCTACCTGTTCCAAGGAGGTCTAATGTATCTCCTATTCCTTCTTGTAAAGTTTTCAGTGTATCAGCTTTTACCTCCAGGTCTTTCATCCATTTGGAGTTAATTCTAGTGCAAGATGACAAAGAAGGATCCAACTTTAGTTTTCTGCAGGTGCTTAACCAGTTCTGCCAGCACAACTTGTTGAAGAGGCTGTCGTTCTTCCATTCCATTTTTTTGGCTCCCTTGTGAAAGATTAGGTGGCCATAGGTTTAATATCTGGGTCCTCAGTTCTATTCCATTGGTCTTCAGGCCTGTTCTTGTGCCAGTACCAAGCTGTTTTGAGAATTATAGCTCTGTAATAGAGTCTAAAGTTTGGAATTGAAATTCCTCCAGCACTGTTCTTTCTGCTAAGAAGTGTTTTTGCTATACGGGGTCTTTTATTATTCCATATGAAATTTTGAATTGCCTCTTCTATTTCTTTAAAGAATGCCATTGGGATATTGATGGGTGTTGCATTGAATTTGTAGATAGCCCTTGGCAAGATTGCCATTTTCACAATGTTGATTCTTCCAATCCAGGAGCATGGGAGGTTTTTCCATTTCCTTAGTTCTGCTTTAATTTCCTTTTTTAGGGTTTTAAAGTTTTCATCAAAAAGGTCCTTTACATTCTTAGTTAAGCTAATTCCTAGGTACTTTATTTTCTTTGAGGCTATTGTGAGAGGAGTTGCTTTCCTGATTATTGCCTCATTCCTCTCACTGTTGGCGTAAAGGAGGGCAGTTGATTTTTGAGGGTTGATTTTATAGCCTGCTACTCTTCCAAAGTTTTGAATCAGCTCAAGGAGCTTGGGAGTAGAGTCTACAGGATTCTTTAAATACAGAATCATGTCATCTGCAAAGAGGGATAGTTTTATTTCCTCTTTCCCTACTTGGATCCCCTTTATGCTTGCTTCTTGCCTTATTGCACTGGCTAGGAATTCTAGTACTATGTTAAAGAGGAGTGGAGAGAGTGGGCATCCTTGTCTCGTTCCTGATTTTAGAGGGAATGGCTTTAGATTTTCACCATTAAGTGTAATACTAGCGGTGGGTTTCTCATACACAGCCTTTATTACATTGAAGAATGTTCCATGGATTCCTAGTTTCTCCAGAGCTTTTAACATAAAGGGGTGTTGGATCTTGTCAAATGCCTTTTCCATGTCTGTTGAGACAATCATGTGATTTTTGTCCTCGCTCCTGTTGATGTGTTGAATTATATTAGTTGATTTGCGTATGTTGAACCAGCTTTGCCTCCCTGTGATGAATCCAGTGTGATCATAGTGTATAATTTTTTTGATGAGTTGTTGTAGACGGTTGGCCAGTATTTTGTTGAGAAGTTTTGCATCGATGTTCATCAAAGAAATAGGTCTATAGTTCTCTTTTTTTGATGAATCTCTGTCTGGTTTGGGGATGAGGGTTATACTGGCTTCATAGAATGAGTTGGGTAAAGAACCTTCATTTTCAATTTCGTTGAAGAGCTTGAGGAGTATTGGTGTGAGCTCTGCTTTGAAGACCTTATAGAATTCAGCTGTGAATCCATCTGGCCCTGGGCTTTTCTTAGGTGGAAGTTCTCTAATTGCCATTTCTATTTCAGAGCTTGAAATAGGCCTGTTGAGTTGGGTTAGTTCTTCTTGGTTCAGTGTGGGTAGGTTAATATTGGCTAGGAATTCATCCATTTCTTCTAGATTCTCAAATTTGTTGTCGTAAAGGTTTGAGAAGTATTCCCTCATGATATTCTGGATCTTGGTAATTTCTGTCGTGATATTACCATTTTCATCTGTGATTTTGTTCATTTCGATATGCTCTCTTCTTTTTTTTGGTAAGATTGCTAAGGGCTTGTCAATTTTGTTAATTCTTTCAAAGAACCAACTCCTTGTTTTGTTGATTCTTTCTATAGATTTTTTTGGATTCCAAATCATTTAATTCTGCTTTGATTTTAATAATTTGCTTCCTTGTACTAGGGTTAGGGTTGGTTTGTTGCTCTTTTTCCAGGAGCTGAAGATGACACATTAACTTGTTGGTTTGCAATTTTTCCAACTTGTTGTTGTAGGCACTCAGCGCTATAAATTTTCCTCTGAGTACTGCCTTCACTGTGTCCCAAAGGAGTTGGTATTTTGTGTGCTCCTTACTGTTAAATTTTATAAACTGTTGGATTTCTGTTCTGATCTCTTTGATGACCCATTGTTGATTCAACAATGTGTTGTTCAGTCTCCATGAGTTACAGGGTTTTCATTGGTGGAGATGTGTGTTTAGTTCCAATTTGATGCCTTTGTGGTCTGAGAGTGTGCATGGAATAATTTCAGTGTTTCTGAATCTGACCAGGTCTGTTTTATGGCCTAAGATGTGATCTATTTTGGAAAATGTTCCACGTGCTGCTGAGAAAAACATATATTGTGTTGTTGCTGGGTGGAATATTCTGCAGATGTCTGTTAGATCTAGTTGGTCTATATAGTTGTTCAGTTCTAAGGTTTCTCTGTTGAGTTTTTGCCTTGTTGATCTGTCCATAGGTGAGAGTGGTGTGTTAAAGTCACCGACAATCACTGTATTTCGAACTATGTATGGTTTCAGTGTAAGTAAGTTTGCTTGATGAAGTTGGGAGCTCCGGGATTGGGTGTGTAAATATTTAGGATTGTTATGTCTTCCTGGAGGAAAGATCCCTTTAGTAGTATGTAGTAACCTTCTTTGTCTTTTTTTTTTTTTTACTAATTTTAGTTTGAAATCTATTTTATCTGATATGAGGATGGCAACTCCAGCCTTTTTATGGGGGCTGTTAGCTTGATAGAGTTTATTCCAACCTCTCACTTTTAAAAGATGATTTTTTGGGGGGTAAGATGTGTCTCTTGAAGACAGCAGAATGATGGCTCTTGCTTTTTGATCCAACTAGACAGCCTATGCCGTTTAATTGGAGAGTTAAGTCCATTGATATTGAGAGTTAGGATTGAGAGATATTTATTAGTTCCTACCATTTTAAAACTTTTATTAGGGCCTGTGTCTTGACAGTTCTTGTGGTCCTTAGATGGTATGCTGTTTAGGTGCTATTTCTTTCCCTATATTACATTTATTTTGGATTTCTGTGTATAGAACATCTTTGAGAATTCTCTGTGGTGTTGGTTTTGTTGCGACATATTGTTGCAGCTTTTCCCTGGAGTGGAATGTTTTTATTGTTCCCTCAGTTATGAATGAGAGCTTCGCTGGGTACAGTATCCTTGGTTGGTAGTTATTTCAGTCACTTCTTGCTTGCATGGTCTCTGCTGAGAAATCTGGGGTTATTCTGATTGGTTTTCCTTTATAGGTTACTGATCCCTTTTCCCTGGCTGCCTTTAGGATCCTTTCTTTGGTTTCTATTGATCCAGTTCGGATTACGATGTGGCGGTGGGATGTTCTTTTCTGGTCAGGTCTGTTTGGGGTTCTAAAAGCTTCTTGTATCTGGATGGGCCTGCCCTTCTGGATATTTGGGAAATTCTCTGAGATGATTCCCTAAAGTATATTTCCAATACCATTGACCTCTTTCTCCACGCCCTCCTCAATACCAATTAGCCTTAAATTAGGCTTCCTAATTGTATCTTGGACCTCTTGAAGCGCTCTCTCATTTTTCCTAGATTTGGATTGACTCTCTATAATAACTAAATTATCTTCAGCCCCGGAAATTCTCTCCTCTGTATTGTCTAACCTGCTATCAAAGCTATCTACTTTATTTTTCATTTCCCTTGCTTCTAATTGCTCATTTTTGATGACTTGCATCTCTTCTTCAGATTATGTATCGATTTCTTTAGCTCCTTTATTTCCATTTGAGTGAGTAGCTCAGTAGCTTTATTTTCTTTGAACATTTGCTGGAGTTCGGTCACCTTTTTATTTGTGGATTCTATGAATTCATCCATCTTTCTTTGAAAAACCTTTATTATGGCCTCCTTTATGGCTTCTTCTTTTTCACTTATCACCTTGTTTATGGTTTCCTC
The DNA here is from genome assembly GCF_031878675.1 of Megascapheus bottae. Classification (NCBI taxonomy): domain Eukaryota; kingdom Metazoa; phylum Chordata; class Mammalia; order Rodentia; family Geomyidae; genus Megascapheus; species Megascapheus bottae. The sequence goes on along the minus strand of NC_143517.1, from coordinate 11,018,981 downwards.
TTGTTCAGCTATGGCTTCCTCCCTATCTCTTTCTTTATATTTTCACATTTTTCATTAATGATGTTTATCAATTGCATTTGTATAGCACTTGGAAGATTCTCCTCTAGGTTTGCCAGTGACTGTTCCATTGTCTGTTTACATTGTGTGGGGGATGTTGTTTCTTGATTTGACATTTTTCTTGAGTTTCTTTTTCTGCCCATTTGAAAATGGGAGCAAGATTAATACTAAACACGGTTATAGTTTTTCAGATATAACCAACCTAGACCTCTGTAGCTGGCAGACACTAGATGTTCACAAGTTTTGATTGGTGTTATCAGTCTTTCTTTTTGTGCAGTTACAGACCAGTCTACTACATCCAGTGATAAGCGATTTATACCCAAACAATAAGCCTCTCAATCCAATCTCTATTGTCTTTAAGTCCCTCTGAGCCTAGAGAATAATTAAACACCTACATATACAGTATTGCTCAACAGCCATCAAGTGTAGATCCGTGCAGTATAAGGGTTGAAAGACGAACAGAGGTCCAGATATAGAAAAATAGAATGAGAGAGGTCAGGGGAGGTACAAGAGGATTAATGTAGGAGTGTAAGAATATTGTAGTAATGAAGAAAAGGTATAGCATAAGGATAACTGACCTAAGTTGGTAAGTAGGTAGCGTATTTGAGTACAAAGTTTGGAAAGTATTAGAATATAACTTATGTGTTGCTGCACGACTAGCTCTTAGTCCAACCAGTGGCCTCACAGTCGACCATGGGATGGATCTGAGAGCTTCCGTCTGAGAGCGGTTGGCAGACGGTTTCGGGTGCTGCTTCCTGGGGTGGCCCTAAGCCAAGGGTCTGGGGTTTGAGAATTTCCAGGGGCTCTCAGCAGGACCAGCAGGAGACCCCTCTGTTCCCAGGGGCGGGGCCCAGCTGAGGACGTGGGCTCCAAGGGCGGAGCCGTGCCTTTTTGATTCTCAGAAGGGGAGCTTGGCTGCTGGTCGGACCTTCAGATCCCTGCTGTGTTTCCACTGCTTTGTCAGAGTCTGTGACTGTGGGGGGCCCCTGGGTGCTGTCTTGCTCAGGATTCCCAGCTGGAGGATGCCCCTCTCAAGAATTGAGGGGGAGCAGATGATAGCTCCTATTTTCCCGCACCCCGTACCCGCTGTTGTAAGGCAGGGTCCCAGCGTCCTCCACTCTCCAGATCCAGTGGCCTGGGAGAGGAGCCTGGTGGGCGGGTGGGAGCTGGGACAGCTCTGCCTCCCCTGGTGGGGTGCTGAGTCTTAGGGTCCGCCTGCTTGTCAGTCTCCAGTCAGAGGGCTGGGGATTGAGCCCCTTGGGCGGGTGGGAATTGGGACAGCCCCGCCTCCCTTGGTGGCGTGCTGGGTCTTAGGTAGCCCGCCTGTCAATCTCCAGTCAATGGCCTGAGGGAGGGGGCTGTTGAGGGAAGGGACAGGATTCTAAATTCCTTGCCTCCCTGCTCCCGCCAGTCTTTCTCGGGTGGGGTGGAGGGGTCTGAGTTAAGTTCTATTGCTTGGCACTGCTCTGCTTTCCTGATGTGTTTGGGGACTCGCTGTATTACTCACGCCTCTGTGTCCGTCTGCGGGTGCTCCACGGTGGTGGGGAGTCTTTCACTCCCCTCGGGTCTCTGCTGCCGCCTGTGTTCTGCATCTGGGTTCCGCTGCTTGCTGTTCTGGTTCCGTGTCTGGATTCCACTGCTTCCGCCATTCACTGGCCCTCCACTGGCGGCGAGAGGTGGGGGAGGGGTCCTCGCGTTCTGAATTCTTTGAGAAAGTAGGATGTGAGCTTTATCTGGATTTCTTTTCTGGTTTGAGTCCTTCTCCGTTGCTTTTTGAGTTTGTTGTTGTGGATTTCTTAATGTAGTTGCTCGTGGGACTCCCTGGTTCTCTCTTTTTGTGAGAGAGAGCTAGGCAGCGTCCCTATTGTCTCGGCACCATCTTTCTTCTTTGAGTCTCACAATCTTTTCTGCCTCAAGCTGTCAGTTTTATTATTATAATGATCTCTTGAAATCAACCTATGTGATATTTGTTACACTTTTGTGTCAATATTTGCAGATATAATATCTGAATAGGCATAGAATAGACTTATATTCCACTGCTGTGTATCAAATTGCAACACATTTAGCTTCTTACAGCCATTTATATATATTGTTGAACAGTTTTCAAAGGTGAGGGGTCTGGGAAAACTTCATAGCTGACTCTGACTCTCAAGTGACTGATCAAGATGGGGTGGGCTTTCTAAGGTTCTCAAGTAGTCTCAAGGTTATCTTCCAGGTTTATTTTGTCATCAGAACTTCGCTTCTTCGTGACTATGAGGGGCCATTTTCTTGCTAGTTTTTGGGAAGGGTGGGCTGTGACTGCCTGCAGGCCTTGGCCATGCAGGCAGGGATGTGCTTCCCCAGCTCAGAGTGGGTGATGTAGGTGAGTCGCTGGAGCTTGCGTGGCCTGCTCCCAGAGCTTGTGTTTGTTGCTCATTACTTTGGGATTCACCCCTGTCTTAATGGCTCTTGGCCCTTGGGCTCAGGGCTTTGGCATTGTTGATCTGCATCTTCTTAAAGCCCTTCCTGATATGCTTAGCCAAACTCATGTTCCTCAGGCACTTGGGGCCCACCCCTTCAGAGACTCATATCTTTGTGACCAGGGTTCCCTGAGGCCATTTCTGTGCCATTTCCAGGACTGGTTGTATGTAGTGTGGTTCTTGGACTTGGCTATGTCTGAACCACCAACCTGCAGGAACTAGTGCGCCTGGAACCCGAAGGTGGGCTACCAACTCTTAGAGGATCTAGTAGTTCCATGTTGTCCTTGATATGAATGTGGACATTCTTCCAGGCGAGCGACAATGTCTAGCCCATTCCATTTATGACCTAACATAGTTGCTCTTACTGAAGAGCAACTACCCCATAATATACGCAAGTTGCATTTAGACTCAAGCTAAGGGCATTATGCAAAACAGGTACAACAGAGAGTAGAAAACTAAGGGGTTGTCTTAAAACTCTTTCTTACTGACATATATATATATATGTATATATATATATACACACTTGCATGTGCACTACAATTACTTCAATTCACTTAACTCATTTTATGATATTCTGACTTTATAATGGTAAAAAATGATAGTCATTATACAAAAATCTTGCTTTGAATTTTGACCTTTTTCCTACTAATAATATGTGGTATGATCATTTTTCAAAATTATGGGCACCAGCAATGAAACCACACTTGCCAGTCAGCCATCATGAGGGTGAGTATTCAATTTTGTACAGTGTACCATGCTGCTAAGCTATGTTATCTGGAGATTGTATGGACTAAGCACCTTTTAAAATTCTGATATTTTCAACTTAGAAGGCATTGGTTTGGATGTAATCCCACTGTAAACTGATGAATAGCAATATTAGGTTTTATACTTACAAAATTTTACTCTTTGAAAAAAATCTTTTTTTCACTCTGCATTTAGTATATATTGGGCATTGTGCATTCATTTATTGCAACAGATAGGCAGTGACAGATAAAGGCTCTGAGTTGAATTTAAAGTTCCAGAAAAAAAATGCCATTGAGAGTATAGGGAGTGTAAAGTTGTCAAGATTTCTTCTTTGTCTACTTGCTTTTTAAAATCTCAAATTCAAGAAACAACCCAGAGAATAGGAGAAAATCTACAACAGTTCTTCAATGGATAAAGAATTAATATCTCCAATATACAAAGAGCTCAACAAATTAAACAGCAAAAGAATGTTATCCAATTAATAGATAGGCAAGTGAGTTAGGCAGATGTCTTTGAGAGGAAGCACAAATGTCTAATGGGTCCTTAAAGTAATGTTCAGCATTTGTAGACATAGAGGAAATGCAAATCAAAGTTATGATTTTTATCTCATCCCACTCAGAATGTGCAGCTAGCTGTAAGAACACAAACAAGTGTTAGTGAGGATATGGAGAAAAAGAAATCCTATTACATTGTCAGTGGGAATAAAAATTAATGCCACCACTGTGGAATTCAGTATGAAGCTTTTGTAAAAATTTAAAAATTACTTGGATGTTTATAGGAATGTAATCAATACACAAGAAGTCCCTGTATATCCATGGTTATTGAAGCTGTGTTACAGTGCCATGGCATAAGTTGAGATGTTCCCCCTAAGGATGAATGTGTAAAATAGTGTGTGTTCATATGCACACACATATGTATGTGTATACATTTATATTGGTATATTTTGTATTTGTACACATATACATATACACATGCAAATATACACATTTGTATACACACATCTATCTATCTGTCTGTCCGTCTGTCTGTCTGTCTGTCTGTCTGTCTGTCTGTCTGTCTGTCTGTCTATCTATCTATATTCCTGGCATAGTCCTCATCCACAAGAAATGAATTTGGAGGGAAATGGACAGAACTGAATCTGGCTATGGCGAATTAGATAAGCAAAGCTGGAAAAGTCAAATATTGCTGACTTTTACATATTCATGTAATCAATGAAATTATGAAGAGGAGGAAGAAGATGAAGGTGATGATAGTAGTAATAGTAGTAATTGAATATAAATGTAAAAAGGTAGTTGTTGGGCATGATGTGTGGGTTGAAAAAGGGCAAGGATAAGGATACTGAGAGGAAAAGGAGATCACATGTCATAGAGGCAATAACCTTACTCAAAGTATATTTGCTATATCTATGTAATTGTCATAATGAAATCCTTTCTTACTGTGTATACTGATTTAAAAAAGTAAAATAATTCATATGCTTTCTGAAGAAAATAAAGCATTTTCAAAAAAGTCCTACTTTGTACTTTCCCTTCTCTTGTCTTCTGAGTTTTCTCTCCCCCTTTTTTCAGGTTTAAATATTTCTCTGACTAAGTAACTGGATGCCCTGTTAGGAAAGCTTTTCTGGATCATGTCTGCAGGGGAAAAGTCAAGGCAGCTTCCGGTGGGGCCGTTCTCTGAGAAAGGTAAGTAGAGATTACTTCAGAAAAACGTCATAAGCTCAGTGACAAATGTCTTAATGTCTTTAATTGACATTTTACACCTGGTAATGAACATAAAAATATGTATCATAAGTGGAACTTAATTAGATATTGACTCAAACAACTTTATACTTGGAAACTATCTTAGTGATTTGACTTTGTATTAGAGGCTATAGTGGGATTGTTGTTATCAGATTAACTTTGATAACAACACTAACAATAGTAAGGGCTTTAAATGTTTAAACATGCAAAGAAGCCTTGGGAGTGAAATGGTATTGGAACTTCAATTACATGATGCACACATGTTTATGAGAGAGAGTGGGAGAAGACAAGATCCCAATAGACCAAGTGAGTATAATAAATTCTGGAGAATTATTAAATTATGAGATGAATATGAATAGTTCTCATATCTTAAAGTTACTCATAGTAAAATATTTTTTGAGATGGTATTCCTATTTTTATTTTATATATATATTTTTATTGTAATTAATAAAAGGGTTACATGATATTTGCCAGATAGAAGGTGCATTAATTCACATACATTGATACCCTTCCACATATCTTGGTACCCATTACCCTCCCCCCACCCACCACCCACTCCCCGTATTGGTTTTCCCCCCTTCCCTATCAAGTTTCAGATAACCAAATACAAATAAATTCAATATATCAGATAACAAAGTGAGATACTGTAACAATATGAGATAACCAAGGGACAGCAAAGGAGATGAGGGATAACATAGTACATTAAGGACAACAATCATTCCTTATATGGCTTTTGTTTCAATATCCTGGAGGTCCTTTCAATTAGCTTCATACTCTATGGCCTTATGTATCAAGATTTTGCTCTATTGCAGATCTCTGCTAGTTGAGCCCAAGGTTTCTACTGATTATGACAAATGAGGGAAACCATTGAGCCTAAGTTCCTTTGAGTCGGCTTACTTCACTTAATATGATTTTTTCTAAGTCTTTCCATTTCCTAACAAATGGGGCGATGTCATTCTTTCTGACAGCAGCATAGAATTCCATTGTGTACAAATACCACAACTTGTTGATCGACTCATCAACTGAGGGACAGCTAGGTTGGTTCCATATCTTTGCAATGGTGAATAATGCTGCAATGAACATTGTTGTGCTAGTGGATTTAGTATGCCCTAGATTTTGGATGGTTGGGTAAATGCCAAGTAGTAGAATTGCTGGGTCATAGGGGAGCTCTATGTTTAGCTTTTTGAGGCACTGCCATACTGCTTTCCGGAGAGGTTGAATGAGTTTGCACTCCCACCAACAGTGTAGTAGTGATCCCTCCTGGCCACATCCCCTCCAGCATCTGTTATTATTCGTTTTCCTGATCCTGGCCATTCTAACTGGAGTGAGGTGGAATCGTAGCGTTGTTTTGTTTTGCATTTCTTTTATGACCAGAGATGTTGAGCATTTCTTCATGTGTCTATAGGCCATTTTTGTTTCTTCTTCAGAGAAGACTCTCTTTAAGTCTTTGGCCCATTTTTTAATGGGATGGTTGTTACTTTGGGGGTTAGTTTTGGAGTGATTCAATTTTTTGAGCTGTTGATATATTTTAGATATGAGGCCTTTGTCTGTTGTTTGGTTGGTGAAGATCTTCTTCCACTCTGTAGGCTTCCTAATTAATTTACTAGCTATGTCCTTTGCCATATAAAAGCTCCGCAGTTTAATACAGTCCCACTTATCCAGCCTCTCTCTGATTTGTTGTGATTCTTGGTCCTTATTAAGGAAGTTTCAATCTGTGCCAAGGAGGCCTAGTGTATCTCCTATTTTTCCTGTAAAGTTTTCAGTGTGTCAGCTTTTACCTCCAGGTCTTTGATGCATTTGGAGTTAATTCTAGTGCAAGGTGACAAAGAAGGATCCAACTTTAGTTTTCTGCAGGTGCTTAGCCAGTTCTGCCAGCACAACTTGTTCAAGAGGCTGTCTTTCTTCCATTCTATTTTTTTGGCTCCCTTGTCAAAGATTAGGTGCCCATAGGTCTGTGGTTTAATATCTGGGTCCTCAGTTCTATTCTGTTGGTCTTCAGGCCTGTTCTTGTGCCAGTACCAAGCTGTTTTGATAATTATAGCTCTGTAATAGAGTCTAAAGTTTGGAATTGAAATTCCTCCAGCACTGTTCTTTCTGCTAAGAAGTGTTTTTGCTATATGGGGTCTTTTATTATTCCATATGAAATTTTGAATTGCCTCTTCTATTTCTTTAAAGAATGCCATTGGGATATTGATGGGTATTGCGTTGAATTTGTAGATAGCCCTTGGCAAGATTGTCATTTTCACAATGTTGATTCTTCAAATCCAGGAGCATGGGAGGTTTTTCCATTTCCTTAGTTCTGCTTTAATTTCCTATTTTAGGGTTTTAAAGTTTCATCCAAAAAGTCCACACCCCTGCTCTGGGGAAACTAGGAATCCATGGAACATTCCTCAATATAATAAAGGCTGTGTATGAGAAACCCACTGCTAGTATTACACTTAATGGTGAAAATCTAAAGCCATTCCCTCTAAAATCAGGAATGAGACAAGGATGCCCACTCTCTCCACTACTCTTCAACATAGTACTAGAATTCCTAGCCTGTGCAATAAGGCAAGAAGCAAGCATAAAGGGGATCCAAGTAGGGAAAGAGGAAATAAAACTATCCCTCTTTGCAGATGACATGATTCTGTATTTAAAGAATCCTGTAGACTCTACTCCCAAGCTCCTTGAGCTGATTCAAAATTTTGGAAGAGTAGCAGGCTATAAAATCAACCCTCAAAAATCAACTGCCTTCCTTTACGCCAACAGTGAGAGGAACGAGGCAATAATCAGGAAAGCAACTCCTTTCATAATAGCCTCAAAGAAAATAAAGTACCTAGGAATTAGCTTAACTAAGAATGCATAGTAAAATATTTTAAAATGGAATTTGTGTCATTAAAATTTAGTATGTTTAGCTACTTCTCCATTTGAAAGTATTAGGGTAAACTAGCAGAATGTGATAGTAGACAGTTTATATTCCTTCTCCCTTTTTATTACAGATAGTATTGTTCCTGTACTGGAGCTTGAATTCAGGCCCTTGAGGTCTTATTTGGCTATTTTGCTCACAATTGGAGCTCTGCCATTTCAGTCACACCTCTGCTTTTGTTTTTTTTTTTTCTCTTGGAGATCACCAATTCTCATATCTTAGCCTCCTGAATAGCAATAATTATAAGCATGAACCATGGGCACCTGGTTTTGAATTAGTTTTGAATTAAAATTTATTTTACTTTTTCTTGTCACTTTCAGAATATATGTTGAACTCTTTAGCACATTGTCTGAGAGGTTTTTTTATTCATATAAAAATAGGGCCAGGAGTTTTGTGGTAGAATGCTTCCCTAGTATGCATGAAGGCCCAGGTTCGATTCCTCGGTACCACATACATAGAAAAAAGTTGAAAGTGGTGCTGTGGCTCAAATGGTCCAAGGACAGTGCTCAGGCCCTGAGTTCAAGCCCTGAGACTGGCAAAACAAAATAAAATAAAAGTTTTGGTGCTGAATAAAACTTGTCTTGCTAATCTCACTGGCGTCCTGTGATTTGGTAGTTTCTACTTTTAGCTATCAAAATTTCCTTTCTTTCTCTTTTTTTTTATTTATGTGGAGTAAAAGTTTTAGAAAGAATTCTAAACACCAAATTATAGTAGTTTTACTTGAATTAACATTTTTATGCACATTATTATTTTACTTTTGCATTAGTCATACTGTTAAAGTCTACTGAGAAAGAACAAAAATTACTTTCTTGGTTTGCTAGTTCTGGGGCTTGAACTCAGGGCCTGCACACTGTCCTGGAACTTTCTTGAGGCTAGAGCTCTACACTTGAGCCACAGTACTACTTCCAGCTTTTTCAGTGTATGTGGTACTGAGGTACTGAACCCAGGGTTTCATGCATGCTAGGCAAGCACTCTACCCACAGGCCACACTCCTGCCCCCATCTTTTTTAATCTTTAAAAAACAAAAATAATGGTAGAAAGTAGTCGAAGAATTGAGGATTGTAAATACTTCAATTTTCCTGCAGAAGTCAACAGATTCAACACACAGTATCAATTTATTAGTAGTGGTGGAAGATTGAAGACCCCAAGGATGACTTATTTAATTTTTCCCACCTTGGATATTCTTTGTATAATGTGACTAGAATTCCCCCACTAATGGAGGCGTGTTTGCTACTTATGGCCTTCCTAATCATTGGAGAATGGTGGAAGAGAAAGAAATGCCTTCTTGGGCTGAGAGAGAAGCATACAGCTGACATACCTCTAACAACCCTTTCAAGGCAGTCACCAAATTGTAAGCACTTGTGACAAGTAGACCTTCATGAACTGCTCACAGAAATTCTCAGCCTGTCCTGAAGATTGTGTTAAATGCACAATAGGGTTTTCTTTCCATTTTAATTCAAATAATTCACTTTTAACACAGAAGGGAATCGAGTACAATAAGAGTTTACTAGTAGGATTGTGAGCTTCCCCAGGACTACCAAAATAAACTAATGTTCACGTACAGTGAAAATACATCATTAAACCTTAGATCACGGAGACCAGAAGGGTATTGGAAACTCCAATCAAAAGGCCAGTTTTGAAATAACAATGGTTAATGTGTGTGCATGTGTTGAATATTTCCAGCACATGTTGAACCACTCTTCAGCTATAATTTTCCTACTCTTTGCTGACCTACTTCAGGTTCAACATCATTCTGGTTATGAGAATGAAGAGTGTGATTAGCATCAGTCGTGGTCACTGGACCACTGAGTTTTCAGGTGGTTTTAAGGGAAGAAATTGGGGACAGAACTAATAATAGTGAAATACTGAAAGGTGGAATATGGTTCTGAGTAATGAGGATGTGGTTTCTGAAATCATCTGATCTGCCTTACCGAGCTGAGACAACTTTTCTACATGGAAAAAATAAGCATGAAATGTACCCAGTGGTTCTTTAATTGAATGCTATTTTAAACTTGTATGATAGTATTCACACTTCCGCTTTCTTCTCCAGTGACCTCCTTTGGGATTAATCCACAGGCTTTCTCTTTCTTTTAGACCAGGAAAAAAAGCACCCAATATTCATTTTACTTTTACTATCTTTTCTCTGAAATGGTTCATTTTTAAAAATTTCCCATCAAAAAACTCAAAAGTGAATTACTTTGGAAACTCTACATTTGTTTTTTTTTCTATATGTAAAAATGAGTATTAAGTTTACTTTTAGATAAGGTCGTATTACTTCAAAGACATATGAAGCCCTTAAAAGAGTGCTGAGGGAGGCTAGCCTCCATTTAGCCCTGGATCATATGTGTTTTCTTTTATTTAACCTTTTCCAAGCCCTTGGAGGGCAAGTTTGTTGTTGGCTACTTCAAATAACAAAGATACAATTTATCTACTGAAGAGTGCTCTAAAGATTACTGACAAATTATAAACAATGTCTGCAAATGGTGGATCATTGAGATTGACCTTGAGATAACCTTTAAGCAACCTGGGTATTTGTCTCTCATATATTTCCCTGATGGGCATGACTATCACTTGCATTAAAAATGATGGATGTTGGCAATTTCATGTTAATTGCTGCAATGGAAAAAAATCTTAACACCTTCTGATGGGTAACTGTGACCAAAGGGAGGAGTGGCACTTTATTGCAGCTTAATATTTTTTCTGGCAATTTTTTGTGTAAACAAGGTTTGAATTGATGGCTTGGAAGAGTTGAGAAAAATATGTCATTGGCAATTGTCCTAGAATTTCAAACAGTTCAAGAAAATGATGAAGTCACCTACTCAACTAAAGTAATCTCCAGGCACAAAAAGAAAATAGGACATTTTATTCTGTTGCACACTTTTCTTGAGTCTGCCACAAAGGAACTGATTCTCAGCAGGTTCTAAAAACAACTCGATTTGTGCTTATTCTTACTTATTCTTAGTAGAATTTCTCTCATAGCAGACAGGAGCATTTATCACTTCATAATATGCATTCCTCCTTGTGACCTCCATATTTTAATTAAAGGGACTTCAAAGATATTTTCAGAATTCAGATTTGGCTACTTACTATGCTTTAAAAGTAGGAATATGTAGTGTACTTTTAAGCCCTATTAAATGTGTGTGTATGTGTGTGTGTGTGTGTGTGTGTATTAGCCCCATAAGCCTTCTTTTTACTATATAATGAAAGAAAGCTTGTCATGCATATTCATTTTCTAAAAAAGTTTATGAGGCTATGTTTAGTCATTTATATCTGACAGATTTAATAAGAAACATGCTATTATTTGTTCATCCAGAGTATTTACTACTTTAGTCTCATCTCAATATAATTTTTCTTTGAAGCTTATATATACACTTTGCTTTCTTTTGAGAGAGTTATAGCACATTCTGGGAATGGTGTGTGTGTTTGTGTACATACATGTGTACATGTTTGGGCACATGTTCCTATGTGCCTGGAGTTGGAAGGCTATATTTGTTGAGCTTGTGAATAGGTCAATATGATATCAACAAACGTTGTGGAGAACACAGTCATAATATTCAATGTATATTCTTAAAACTTGGGAAGTTGTGGGGATAGAGACATTGGGAAGGATAGGAGAGACTGATCAAAGAAGTGACATTTCAGAATGCATTGTACTCCTAAAATGACATGTTGAATTTAAACTCCTTTGTACAACTACTTAAATATAACAAAAACAGAATTTAAAAAAGATGATATGGATAGGACATGCATAAAATAATGCCTCAATCAGTATAGTTGAAAATGACAAAGAGATGGCATCTTATTTAAAATTTTGTTCTTCTTCTGGTTCTGGGGCTTGAACTCATAGTCTGGGTGTAGTGTCCTGGCTTCTTTGTTCTCAAGGCTCACATTCTGCCACTTAAGAGACAGCACCACTTCTGGGGTTTTCTGAGTGGTTCATAGAGTGAGATAAGAGTCTTACAGACTTTTTGGGCTGGCTTTAAACAACAGTTCTCAGATCTCAGCCTCTGGAGTAGTTAGTATTGCAAGTTTGAACTACCAGTGCCTGGTCAAGGAATTCAATCTAAAAACATTATGCAAAACTGAACTGAGATATTATTAATTATTAATGTACATTGCCTGGCAGTGCGCATTTGGGAAGCTAGGGCTGGAGGATTTTGACTTAAAGACCAGCCTGGCTTACATACATATCAGGACTTTGGTGTGTGTGTGTGTGTGTGTGTGTGTGTGTGTGTGTGTGTGTGTGTGTGTGTGTGTGTGTTAAAGATTGGTTTTATAGCTCAAGAGTATTCATGTAAATTATTACTAAATAGTTTTGGTGGAGCATTTTCAAATAATTTTAATTGAAAAATGTTCTCAATAACTGTATTTAATCAACTTTCTCCATTTGTAAGAAAAATGTTTGTAGAGATCACTATTAGTGATCAACTGATTAGTTCACTACTCTCATTTCTGGATGTTAAAATATCTGGTCATGGTCCCTGAGGTTGCTTGTTTGTTTGTTTCTTAAGGCTAATGCAGTAGCACTTGAGATGCAGCTCTAAGTCTGGTTTTGGGGTTGTTAATTGGAGGTAAGAGTCCCTTGGACTTTCCTGGTTTGATATAACATCCTTCACATCTCAGTATCCTAAGTAGATAAGATTATAGGTCTGATTGGTCTCACATTTTTACTTTTAATAATCATACATAGGTTGATTATGAAAAAGAATCCCCAAATATTTCAGTTGTGTGGTTTTGGCCACAATAGTAGTGTATCTGACCCAGGGGAAAAGACAAGAGCCAATTTTCTTCATACATTGTCAACTAACAAATGGATAATTATGTGCTTGGAGTTTTCTTAATGATCAAATCAAATTAACTGCTAGAGAAATTTGATCAGTTGCTAGGAGGGCAGACTATAAAATGCACTAAGCTAACAACAACAAAATATTAATTCAAAGCTTGTTTATACAAGTAATAGAATCACAAAAATGTTTGAATTAGAAAAAGCAGGATGGAATATACACAAACTTTAACACACAATATTTTTTAATATCAAAATAGGTTTGTTTTTGTGATCCTTTGTAAAGACTTAGTTTACTTTCAAAGAACTTGTACCCTAAATAGATGGAAATGGGAAAAAGTATTATTTCAACATTTACTTTTCATTTTTTTTAAATTGTGTTGTAAGGAATTCTCCATTTGAGTTTTTAAATAGATCATGACCAAGAAATTACATTATTCCTATTAGTTAAACAGTTAATTTAAAGAAATGATCAAAGATCCATGAGTTAGAGAAAGGAATGACTTAAATTAAGATGTGGGCAATTTTAATCAAGACATGCTATATTCAGTAAACTCCATAAAAATCAGTGAAGGGAAAAATGTATTAAGGTTAATCAGTTTTGAAGAAATGTAACTGGTAGATAATGTGCCCTGATTTTTTTCACTGTGACAGGTGTAATAAGCACAATCACTGTTCATCTATATTTCACTGGGCATAAATGCAAATTTCCCATTTTCACAGAAGAGAGAGTTTTATTACATTATATTGATTTAGAAATAATTCATTAACCTCTACTCCTTCCTTTTCTTTACATATCAAACTGTCTCTATTCAAGGCTTTATCTTCATTTTTCAACTAGTTATTGTGTAGTGTCATATAATGCAGGCTATTAAAAGGCTATCTTGTATATATTGAGCTTTATCACCCTTGACATATATTTTGTGTACATTTCTTGATATGTTTTTTGTGTGTTCCAAAATGCTTGTTATATTTCCTTGATGTTGAGTGATTTCATAGTCTCATACAAAATACTTTTGCCATTTTATGGATGTCCACAAGGTTTTTGGAAATGAGATACATTTATAGGTTCAGATTTCCTTGTTCCTCCAAATACCAAGTTGGTGTAAAAATGCATGGCTATATAGTAGGTTGCAGTTTATTGCTTTAGATCAATGACTTTCAAGGGGAGAGATGAGGACAGTTGTTGTTATTCAGCTCCCCTCTTACCAACCTGGAATATCTGGCAGTATATTAAGTCATTTCTTTTTTGGTGGCACTGAAGTTTGAACCCATGCCTAAGTGCTTGCTTGGCAGGCATGCTTCCACATGAGCCACTCTTCTAGGGCTAGAAACATGAATTGCCTTGAACTGTTAGGTCAGTCTATTACTGACATCTGGAGACAGAGGCTCAAAATGATACTCTTACTTTAATGGTTGTGGGGCTTAAGTTCTGGGCCTGGGTGCTGTCTGTCCTTGAGCTTTTCAGTTCAAAGCTAGTGCTCTACCATGTGGAGCCACACCCCGCTTTCGGTTTTCTGGTAATTAATTGGAGATAAGAGTCTCATGGACTTTTGTGCCCAGGCTGGCTTTGAACTGTGATTCACAGATCTCAGCCTTCCAAATAACTAGGATTACAGGCATGAGCCACTGGCACGTGGCTAAGAATAATACTGAATTGCTTGCCATGAATAAGAAATGCCACTGCAGTGATGAATTATCTGTCTCAAATTGTTAATAATGCCTATGGCAAAAATCCTAGGTGCTATGGTTTGCACTGAAATCTAGAAGTGAGTATGAAATTCGGTACAACTTAACTTTCCAAAAGGGCCTTTTGCCTCTTTCCTACAAAAGTTGAAAATTAAGTGCCAAGAAATTAGAAATGCTCAAAGACACTGATGAAAATTTTTTTAGGGTGATAAATGGTAGAAAGCTACTTAAATGTCTACTGATGATTTAAAAAACTAATTTTTGCTATTCCATACAGCTAATTAGAATATTATGTAGTAAAACTCTTATATATAGAAAAGATGGAGCCATAAAGATTTCTGTATCATATTATTCTAATGCATATAGTGTTTCTTTGCTTTTAGAGACTAGGGGTTCATATGTACTTTTCAATATGCTTCTTCTATGCTTAGTATGTACATCTTTATTTCACAGTTTTTAGAGTGTGAATAACAAGACTGACGGTCCTCAGTCAAGTGTATGTGGTTCAGAGCATCAACACCAAGTCCTGGGAGACATGAATTTCTGTCTATTTCTGCATGCCATTTAAGGATCATTTAGCTATTTATATGACAAATACAAATGCCATAAGACAACCTTCCTCTTACCAAAGTCTCAGTCTGCCAAAAAAATAAATAATATTCAGGAAACTCTAACACAGCATATGAAAGAGATACTAACTATGACGTTAGTGGGCAGATCAAGGAGACATGAGAAAATTTTGGAAAACTGATAGTTTTTCAATAATGGAGAAGCTACTGGTAAGAAAGAAGCATATTTCAACTATTCCCTTCATCCCACATAGAAGTCTTGACAGGGTAGATTTGAAATAATTTTTCCAACAATGAAAAGTTTGACATAGGTAGTACATAGGGACTGAGCAAGAGGAATGAGAATCAGCCTGGAAAAGACTTGGGAAGATGAGATGGATCCTTGATTATCAGGTGTGAAAACATTATATTTGGTATGTAATAAAAACAGAAGTAATATACAGAAGGACTGAAGTTACATAAATCAGGTAATGAATGCATTTTGTTTAGAAGCATGCTACACCTTCTCTGTTCTCTCACAGTTTTCCTTTCCATTCTCACCAACAAATTGCATACTTTCTTTTCCACATAATAACTATTGAGTAACACCACTGAATTTGTTCCCCCTTTATCTCACCCTTTCTGTGTCCCTACTGCATCCTCTGAAGACAGACAAACAAGCCACAAGGAAAAGATGACAAAACAGCAACTACAATAAAAGCAAAAACCAACAACAACAACAACAAAAACCTCTTCTTTACCACAGTCAAGATATGGAATCAACCCAACCCAGATGCCCCACAGTGGATGAATGGATCAAGAAAATGTGGCACACACACACACACACACACACACACACACACACACACACGCACACACGCACGCACGCACGCACACACACAATGGAATTCTATGCTTACATCAGAAAGAATGACATTGCCCATTCCTAAGGAAATGGACAGACTTGGGGAAAAACCATATTAAGCATAGTAAGCCATACCCAAATAACAAGTTGTAAAGTTTCCCTCATTTATGGTAACTAGCAGGTGCCTAGAAATATAAAAGTAACTACACTAGATGTAAAAACAAAATACACTGGAGAGGTTGGCTAGGCCTAACTATTGTTAGCCATGTAGAAAGATGGCAGAATATGTAAAAGGCGGTAGCATGTATTGTGAAGCTTCTTTGCATTAGCTACAGGAGCTGTGCTGCCTGGCCCAGCTCTCCTGCCCTGCCCTGCCCTTCGTGTGTCTAAGAGGAACTTGAATGACGTTGGGGTGGAGTAACTGGGTGATTACAAGAAGACCCGGGAACAAGAGTATTCTCTGGTATAGTGGCGTGAGTACCCTGATCACAGAACACGTGGGAGCCACAGCAGAATCTCTTGTGTGCACCTCCTCAAGCAGTTCCATGAAGACACCCCGGCACCTGGACCCAAACTTGCTCAACTATCTGGTGCGGAAGGCTAAGCAGAGGCGGCTGCAGCAGGAACACAAAGCCAAGCGCAGCCACATAGGAGACACTACTGTGGACAACGAGGTGGACTTTGATGGCCTCCTTAAGGCCTTCGTGTATATAAACGAGTACCGTGTTGGTGAGGCCATCACCCTCAACCAGCCATGGGCTGTGAGTGCCAGGACAGTCAGTGGGCACCCTTGGAGGCTGGAGGTGCTTATAATGACCAGGACTTGGTGCGCCTACAAGCTGGACAGCACATGTGCGAGAGCAATTCCTGCTGCCACTGTGGCTATGACTGCCCCAGTGTTCAGAAGGACATCCGCCATGACCTCTGCATCTTCCGCATGGACGATGGACATGGCTGGGGTCTCCACACCTTGGAGAAGATCCGCAAGAACAGCTTTGTCATAGAGTATGTTGGAGAAATCCTTGTATCAGAGGAGGCAGAGCGGCAAGGCCAGATCTACGACCACCAGGGTGTTCCCTACCTCTTTGACCTGGACTAGGTGGAGGACGTGTATGCTGTGGATGCCACCTACTACGGCAATCCCTCCCACTTGGCAACCATAGTGTGGGGTCCAGCAGTGGATCCCGTGGACATAGACAGTACCCGCATGGACTCCAACTTTGGCCTGGCTGGACTCCCTGAATCCCCCCAAAAGTGGGTCTGTATTGGACGCGCTTGTCGGACTCGAACCTACTTAAGATACCTCCTCTAGTCCTGAGAAGTCTTCATCAGACTGACAGAGAGGCATGAACCCATCTATCTCTCCCTATTGCCGTTCTCTTGTGGGGTTGACCACCAAAGCCGCACCTGCTGCCAGCCTGCCACCTGCCCTTGCTTGCTTCCACCTTCTCCAGGGTCAGGGGTGTGGGGTGGATCAACTACGGGTCCCCTTTTCCCTTTCCCAGTCCCACTTGAGGGCTGCACTTAGAAACTTCCCACTCACCATTTTTTAATGGCAGGTTTTGTCTATATTTGGGATTTAGGACCTTTTATAAAGATGCAAAGGCTGAGCTCCAGCTGAACCCCAAAATAGGGGTGAGTTTAGTAGGCTCACTATTTTCTTCTTTTGAGACAGAGTCTTTATGTAATCAAGGCTGGCATGGAAGGTGGTATCAAGCCTAGACTGCCCTCAAATTTGTGGCCCTTCTTGTCTCTCAGTTCCCAAGTGCTGGGATTCAAGTGTGTGTGATACCATATTCAGAGAAGGTACTTGTTTTGGAGTCTGAAGGCTCTGTTGCAGATCTCTTTCCTGCCACACTGCTATGCGAACACCCCAGGACAAGTGGAAAGAAGATTTGCCAGGGGTGTGGCTGAGTTTGGTTTCTACTTATTGTGCATATGATACTAGCTTTAAGAGTTTTATATTCTCTTGTCAGGGCTGTAGATCTGGGAAGCCTGTAATGCCACATGAAGGGGGATACATACCCATGGCCTAGACTCTGCAATCCCTGAAACAAGGAGCTAAGGATTAAGTTTTGTCCTTGTAAAGCAGTACCTCACATTCTTGGGGCCTCCTGAGTGTTCTGGAAACCCCAGCCCTGGGGTACGATGACTTCTGGGATTACTTGAGGCTGGAACCAAGACCTCGGTAGTATTTAGATAGCACTTCAAATGATAATGTGCATTGATTAGAAGCTTGATGATGTGCAGGCACTAGATCGAGTACCTGGCCCATGTGTACTGTCTCAGGGAAGCCTTGAGATGGAGCCCACTGAAAGGCTCATGGGTGGTAGAAGGCAAAGCACAGGCCAAGAGTTGCTGGGAGGAATTTCACTCAGATGTGATAAAGCAAGAGGGAGTCCTTGCTGCGGCCAGCCCCAAACCTGCTAAGCTCACCTTGTGTCCACTGGTCTGAAGTGTGAATTCCTAGACATGTACAAAAAGAGGAGGTTCTGATGGCTCACTCACCTCCTGCTCCATGTGTTCTCTGGGAATCCTTTCCTGACTCCCTGTGCCCACCAGTATCCCTCAGTGAGACTGTTCCCTGCTACCAGATGCCAGAACTGTGTGTTTATGTGTGTGTTTCCTGCCCCTTTTCCCACAGGCTTACCTTCAGGCCTGGATTGAATCTGGTTCTCTTGGGTACTCTTCAGCCCTACTCAGCCTGGAACAGAAATCAATAAATCGTGTTGTTGACTAGAAAAACAAAAACAAGAATAAAGCGAAAACACCAAAAAAGAAAAATGTACTGGGATATTATAAATTATATAGATATCAAGACAGTCACACAGTAAGACCGAAGGAAGATATTCACAGGAGCATATCACAAAAGTCTCAATATGGCCATAAAAAGTAATATTTTGCAAAATGTACTCCAAGAAATGAAAGTTCTTAATGGAAAGGTGTCCTTAAAAATGAAACAACAAAACAAAAATGCAAAACTCTGGTTACTGAGTAGGAAGAGCATACAGTAAAATTTAAAACCATTTTAACTTTCATAAAAGTTAGACGTATTGCTACATTAAGCTCCTGGAAGAAAACTACATAGCTAGTATTTTTGCAATGAATTAGGACTAATTTCTACAGCTAATTAGAATTACTATTATAAATAATTTTACTATTATAAATAATTAGTATTTTTGTAATTACTTAAGAAATTTAGGATATCACAGATGAAAATGGTAATATCACGACAGAAATTACCAAGATCCAGAGTATCATGAGGGAATACTTCTCAAACCTTTACGCCAACAAATTTGAGAATCTAGAAGAAATGGATGAATTCCTAGCCAATATTAACGTACCCACACTGAACCAAGAAGAACTAAGCCAACTCAACAGGCCTCTTTCAAGCTCTGAAATAGAAATGGCAATTAGAGAACTTCCACCTAAGAAAAGCCCAGGGCCAGATGGATTCACAGCTGAATTCTATAAGGTCTTCAAAGCAGAGCTCACACCAATACTCCTCAAGCTCTTCAACGAAATTGAAAATGAAGGTTCTTTACCCAACTCATTCTATGAAGCCAGTATAACCCTCATCCCCAAACCAGACAGAGATTCATCAAAGAAAGAGAACTATAGACCTATTTCTTTGATGAACATCAATGCAAAACTTCTCAACAAAATACTGGCCAACCGTCTACAACAATTCATCAAAAAATTATACACTATGATCAAACTGGATTCATCACAGGGAGGCAAAGCTGGTTCAACATACGCAAATCAATTAATATAATTCAACACATCAACAGGAGCAAGGAGAAAAATCACATGATTGTCTCAATAGATGCAGAAAAGGCTTTTGACAAGATCCAACACCCCTTTAGGTTAAAAGCTCTGGAGAAACTAGGAATCCATGGAACATTCCTCAATATAATAAAGGCTGTGTATGACAAACCCACAGCTAGTATTATACTTAATGGTGAAAAGCTAAAGCCATTCCCTCTAAAATCAAGAACGAGACAAGGATGCCCACTCTCTCCACTCCTCTTTAACATAGTATTAGAATTCCTAGCCAGTGCAATAAGGCAAGAAGCAAGCATAAAGGGGATCCTAGTAGGGAAAGAGGAAGTAAAACTTTCCCTCTTTGCAGATGACATGATTCTGTATTTAAAGAATCCTATAGACTCTACTCCCAAGCTCCTTGAGCTGATTCAAAACTTTGGAAGGGTAGCAGGCTATAAAATCAACCCTCAAAAATCAACTGCCTTCCTCTACGTGAGAGGAATGAGGCAACAATCAGGAAAGCAACTCCTTTTGCAATAGCCTCAAAGAAAATAAAGTACCTAGGAATTAGCTTAACTAAGAATGTAAAGGACCTTTTTGATGAAAACTTTAAAACCCTGAAAAAGAAAATTAAAGCAGAACTGAGGAAATGGAAAAACCTCCCATGCTCCTGGATTGGAAGAATCAACATTGTGAAAATGACAATCTTGCCAAGGGCTATCTACAAATTCAACACAATACCCATCAATATCCCAATGTCATTCTTTAAAGAAATAGAAGAGGCAATCCAAAATTTCATATGGAATAATAAAAGACCCTGTATGGCAAAAACACTTCTTAGCAGAAAGAACAGCCCCGGAGGAATTTCAATACCAAACTTTAGACTCTATTACAGAGCTATAATTATCAAAACAGCTTGGTACTGGCACAAGAACAGGCCTGAAGACGAATGGAATAGAACTGAGGACCCAGATATTAAACCTATGGCCACCTAATCTTTGACAAAGGAGCCAAAAAATGGAATGGAAGAAAGACAGCCTCTTGAACAAGTTGTGCTGGCAGAACTGGATAAGCACCTGGAGAAAACTAAAGTTGGATCCTTCTTTGTCACCCTGCACTAGAATTAACTCCAAATGGATCAAAGACCTGGAGGTAAAAGCTGACACACTGAAAACTTTACAAGAAGGAATAGGAGATACACTAGGCCTCCTTGGCACAGGTTGAAACTTCCTTAAAAGGACCAAGAATCACAACAAATCAGAGAAAGGCTGGATAAGTGGGACTGCATTAAACTGTGGAGCTTTTGTATGGCAAAGGACATAGCTAGTAAATCAATTAGGAAGCCTACAGAGCGGGAGAAGATCTTCACTAACCATACAAGAGACAAAAGCCTCATATCTAAAATATATCAACAGCTCAAAAAATTGAATCACTCCAAAACTAATCTCCAAAGAAACAACCATCCCATTAAAAGATCGGCCAAAGTCTTAAAGAGAGTCTTCTCTGAAGAAGAAACAAAAATGGCCTATAGACAAATGAAGAAATGGGAGTCCTAACTCATTCAACCACTATCGAAAGCAGTATGGCAGTTTCTCAAAAGACTAAACATAGACCTCCCCTATGGCCCATCAATTCCACTACTTGGAATTTGCCCAATCATCCAGAAACAAAGACATACTAAATCCACCAGCACAACAATGTTCATTGCAGCACTATTTACCATAGCAAAGATATGGAACCAACCTAGATGCCCCTCAGTTGATGAGTGGATCAGCAAGATGTGGAATTCTATGCTGCTGTCAGAAAGAATGACATTGCATCATTTGTTAGGAAATGGAAAGACTTAGAAAAGATCATATTAAGTGAAGTAAGCCAGACTCAAGGGAACTTAGGCTCAATGGTTTCCCTCATTTGTCATAATCAGTAGAAACCTTGGACTCTCCTAGCAGAGATTTGCAGTAGAGCAAAACCTTGATACAAAAGGCCATATAGTAGGATGCTAAATGAAAGGATCGCTAGGATATAGAAACATAAGCCATATAATGAATGATTGCTGTTCTTAAGGTACTATGTTATCTCTCATCTCTTTTGCTGTCCCTTGGTTATCTCATATTGTTACAGTATCTCACTGTGTTACCTGATATATCGGATACATTTGTATTTGGTTATTTGAAATTGGATAGGGAACGGGGGAAAACAAGATGAGGGGTGGGGGTGGGGAGGAGGGAAATGGGGACCAAGACATGTGAAAGGGTATCAATGTATAGGAATTAATGCACCATCTATCTGGCAAATATCATGTAACCCTTCAATTAATTACAATAACAAATATATGAAAAAAAGAAAAGAAACAAAAAAAAGATATTTAGGGTAAAATTATTGACAGCAAGGGCTTGTGATGCTCAATATTAATTGAAAGTATTACAATAACTGAATCTGGAACAAAATTATTATTTCTTTTTTCAAAATAATCAGATAGAATTGATCAGAGGAATTCATCAATTATATAACCTAAGCATAACTTAATATTAAGGCATCAGTTATTAATTCCAAATTTCCCAAATGAAGAAATATGAGTTGAAGACATCCTCTTGAGTATATACTTCATGTAGCTAACATGTAGGATTTATTTTTGAGGAGATTACACTTGTGGCTTATAACACTGTGAGTACATTTATTTTCAGAGAGAAGAAAATCCTAGTTTGATGGTCAGAAAATTAGTCCTTACCAATTCTGACTCCAGTGCTTATGTTATTAATTTTAAAGAATGGCCTGAAGAAGCAAATAAAGTTTGCTTATCTTAAGAAAAATATACTAGACCAGAGGACCTGTCCAGTTTCTTTTTAGATGATTTTGTGGAATGTGTTGGCTTATTACCAAAATACATATTTTAAGAATTATACTTCTTCCTAAGCAGCAGCTTGCAGCAGTCCATTTCCAAGTCTAAGGTGATTTAAATTACATGATTTCTCTGTGCATTTCAAATAAGGTTTTTAATATTTTAGTTTTAAGTAATAAAATGCCATTCAAGTGTGTAATTTATTACTAAACCTATTAATATTTATAGCCAAAAAATGATTTTCCTGAATGGCGGAATAAAACTCCCAAGATCATTTCTTACTCGGAAAATAAAGCAACAACCACAAGGAATCTTATGATAGGAATCCTTTAAACAAATGCCTTTTATTTTTAGATGAGGATCATAAGCTTTTCCATCAGATAATTTTCTATAGGACTTGGTACTGTGAAAATTTACGTTAAAGGACAGGAGTAAGTGGAGATGTTTATGTGAGTATTGAGTACTGTGAAATTCTGATTTTGGAAATTTTCTCTTGTTCTCTCTCTCTCTCTCTGTTGAAAGAGATGGGGCTTGAACTCAGGGTCTGAGCCCTGTCCTTAGACAGTGTTCAAGAGTAGCACTTCAGAATTTGGAGCCACAGCTCTACCTCCTGTTTCTGGTGGTTAATTGGAGGTAAGTCTCAAAACCTTTCCTGTCCAGGCTGGCTTTGAACCTCATTCCTCAGCTTTCTGACTCCTGAGAAGTTAGGATTACAGGCAAGAGCTACCAGCACCCAGCTATTACCATTTTTTCTTCATTTTCAATAATATTTTCATTGTCTTTAAGTAGTTGTACCGACAAGTTACCATTTGACAAAATGTTTTCTAGATTCAATGTATCTTGATCAATACCATCCCTTTCAAAATTCTTGCCCATTCCTCCCAACCCATCCCTTCCCTTAGTTTTCCTCAATTTTGTAGGATACATATTGAATTTGTGACTGTATTCTCCCCCTTTTCTTCATTTAGCTTGTTTATCTCCTTCCCCTGACTTTACTCCAATTCTTTCAAGTATCCATTTCTGTGTTTTGTTGTACTATGACTTTGACATTTTAAAGAATTACTATCACATTCCAACCAGTGCATTTATGTATATTAGCACACTACCCAAGATATTTACACATATTTATGAACCAATTCTAGCTTCCACATATTAGGGGAAACTTGCAATCTCTGTTTCTCTTGGCCTGACTTATCTCACTGAATTCTTTTCTATCCTTCTATGTCTTTGCTAATGATGCAATGTTATTCTTTCTAATGGATGAATAAAGTTTTCATGTATACACAATGGAAATTTTCTCTATACATTTTTCCAATGAGGAACATTTGGTCGCATCCCATACTGCTACTATAAACATGGCTATGCTGGTGGCTTTACTGTATCCTGGTTTGTAATCATTTGGAAAATGATCAAGATGCAGTTCTGTAAAGTTTTTTTTTTGGGGGGGTAGGAGCATTTCTCCAACCATATAGTAGAACAGTGAGGAAAGCTATTGGAAAGATCTAAACTGAATGGTGGATGGATCTGGCATGTCTGCTCAGAGGTGGAGAAAGAGCTTACTGCAGAGTGGAAGGAATAAAGGATTCACAGACATTTGTCTGCCTTCCAATAATTCTTACCTTTAAAAGATAGTAGACTACCGGGCATAATGGCTCACGCCTGTAATCCGTAGGTATGCAGGAGACTGAGATGTGAGGATCAAGGTTCAAAGCCAGCCTGGGCACAAAAGG
Source organism: Megascapheus bottae (assembly GCF_031878675.1). Taxonomy (NCBI): domain Eukaryota; kingdom Metazoa; phylum Chordata; class Mammalia; order Rodentia; family Geomyidae; genus Megascapheus; species Megascapheus bottae. The sequence goes on along the minus strand of NC_143517.1, from coordinate 10,994,861 downwards.
ACCTGAGACTCTTATCTCCAATTAACCTCTAGAAAATGGGAATCGGGGGTTGGCTCAAGGGTAGGGTGGTAGCCTTTGAGCAGAAGAGCTCAAGGACAGTGCCCAGGCTGAGTTCAAGCCCCATGACTCACAAAAAAGAAAAGAAAAGAAAAGAAAGGAAAAGAAAAGCTAGCAGAGAACAGTCATATTGAGTTAGGTTTGCCTTCCTAAGTTCTTGAAAATTTTCCTTTAGGTCAACTCAAACCCAAAACTACAAAAGAAGAGGATTCTATGGAACACAGCCATAGGTATTACGATGTCAGATTACTTTTGTCAATTCTATCAGGCATATTTCTTTAATTTTTCAATGTCTTTGACTTGAAGATGCCTTTGTACATGCTACTGAACTTCAATAATGTCATCATACCTGAAATACTTACCCATATTCTCTTTGCCAATCTGTATACCTGCTCTTCAATTCAGTGTATCCATTAAACCCAGCTGACACTGTTAGTTGATATCTGTGGTTGAATCTCGTTTTCTACTACTTGAAGATTGCTAGAGAAATTTGATAAATAATGTGAAAAATAGATTTATACAAGGTAAATTTTATTGATTTGGTTGTTTAGTGGCCCTGATAAGCATGATTATAATCAAATGGGGACAGAATACAGGTGGCACAGTTTACAGAGGATTGGATTAGAGAAGTAACTTCAAGATGAAGCTATGCTGACTAAAGCTATAAAAAGTTTACTATTTTAAAATTTGGTGGGCCTACACAGATTAGGAATAAATAGGAGTGCTCATCATGTAAGAAAATGAAATGAGATTGGAAGCCATGTATCCTGAAGGACACCAGAATGGCAAGAGAAAAAACAAGCTGAAAATTTCAGTGTTCATTTTTCAGCTATGACTTCATATTGATATCCATTAAAACAAATAGTGTTGTTAATTAAAGTGAAGAATGTTATATTGCTTGACTCATGTCAGACTGACCCACTGAATGCTGTCTGTTAACTTGTCATCTCCCATTACACCAAAGAAAAGGTCTCACTAGCTGGGGTTTTACAAATGAGGCACACACATAGCTCAAAAAAAATTAAATATTCCATCTCTCACTGTTATATCTAGTAAAACATGGGGGTAGAATTTGAACTTACTGGCTTCAGAATCAAATGTTAACTTCTATACCGTATTATCTCCCTATTTAAAAGACATTTCAATGTCAATGTTAGTAAAAGTGACTTATTTTCTTCTGTCTATCCAAAAATACCCCAATAATACTGAATATTAGACGTTCTAAACATTGTAGTATCAACTCATTCATCTGGAAATCAGATGTCAGGGCCTAGTGCCTTCTTAACCTATGTCATTTAAAAATATAAAAATATTTTTGTGGGTCATGGGGCTTGAACTCTGGGCCTGGGTGCTGTCTCTGAGCTCTTCAGCTCAAGGCTACCACCCTACCCTCGAGTTGTTAATTGGAGATAAGCGTCTCTAGTCCTTTTGTGCCCGGGGCTGGCTTTGAACCTTGATCCTCAGATCTCAGCGTCCTAAGTAGCTAGGATTACAGGCGTGAGCCACTCTGCCTGGCTAAAAATATTTTATTTTATGTCCTCGTTTTGCTTTTTGTTGGTACTGGTATTGGAACTAAAGGCCTCTCATCTGTCAAAATAGAGATTGATTTTTTGAGCCAGATTCTAGCCTTGTCTTTATTGGTTATTTATAATAGAGGGTCTCACAAATGCTTCTGCAGTGGCCAGTCTTGAACCTCAATCCTTTCACTTTAAGCCTGTTGAGTAGTTAAGATTATAGGCATGTGAACCTGGCAGTTCTATTTTTTTAACTTAATTACCACACTGAATTTTATTCCCTATCACTTGAGAACTAAAAATAAAATCACAGATGCAAGATCCCATTTTGATGTATTGACTTTACACTTCCTACTGAGAAAAATAATTCAAAATTTTCGGTGTCTTGAGCTTTTCTAAAATAAGGTTAGAGTTAAGCCCTTGGGTATAGACCCCAACACTACTTATTCTCTTCCTAGAAATCCTATCCATCTATCTGGGCCCTGAGAAATAATCATCTTTTTTCTCAGCCTTTGTTCTAATCTCCAGATGAAATATAGACATTTCTCATCATTTTAAATATCCTTCTGTTATTGTACCTAGCCTGCTGTTGTACTAACATTTTATTTGTGTATCACATTCTTTGTAAGAGGTTGATGTGTTATAAGCTCAAAGTGGTAGAGTGCTGAGCTGAGGAGCTCAGAGACAGCATCCAAACCCAGAGTTCAAGCCCCATTACTGACAAAAAGAAAAAATGGTATGGCTTCTAACATTGTATGCTTATTTTCAGAGAGAAAGAAATCGTACTTTAATCACACAGATCTTAAAACCTCATGAGCATGTTCCTGAAACTCAGCCACCAAACTTCACAGTGGTAAACAGGATCAGCATACACAGAACCAAGATCAGCCCACAGGGCTTTGAACTGGTGTCTGTTAAATGCTCCACTTTGGTCAAAATTTAGGTATGGCACTGCTTACTGTGGAGCTCACATTGGTGCACTATAATGACAATGTAGAGATATTTCTGATGTGTCATGCACTGTAATCTTAATCTTCATCTGGGATTTGTTTCCCTGTGGGGATTGTTGAGCTATGTGGATAAAGGTTGTATTGTAGCTCCTTTGTGTTAACAAAGATCAATGTTGCCTTTAGTCATTGCAGGCAGAGTCACTAAGATCATGATAGGTCATTTTATTGCATCATGTTTCATCATCACAGAGTGCGGTCTTGTCACTATGATGTATTAACACTTGTACAACATGTACACTCGCCCAGCCTGCCTGGCATGGACTCCTGTGCCACCACAATTCAGGCAGATGTGCTGAGGCTAGCCTTCAGGGAGAAATGTATTTGCTCCTTCATGGAATCATATGTATACTATCTAAAGCATAGTAGATGTGCCTTGCTTGTCCCTCAAAAGTTACAGGGCTATCATGACTGACTTCATGTGAATTCATGCTGCCATGAAAAAAGTTGCATACATTTATTGAATTTTGAATCCTATCTGTGGTTGTCTTAGTAGGACCAGACCTTACAACTTGTCAGGTAATATATAGCACACATGCTAGAATTTTCAATCCCTGCTTTAAAATCAAGAATGAGTAGAACTATAATTCCAGCTTCCATTGTGTGTGTGTGTGTGTGTGTGTGTGTGTGTGTGTGTGTGTGTGTACATGAGCATAGGACGGGAACCCACAGATTTCATGAATTCATAGAATTAAGGGAATTAAAAACTTCAAAGAGTGACTTTTAGGAGCTACATTTTTAAACTTACACTGTTAATTCCTAAATTAAGACCTTCCCTATGGAACTCAGAAATTGAGTTTTCTGTGTGTGCAGGCAGTCATCTAACTACTTAATTTATAATTGCTTTAGCTATTTAGCATAATAAAGTTAGCTAAAGCATCTTGGAAATGAGGCCATGTGGCCACAATATGGCATCAACAGAAATGAGTGAAAATCACCCTAGTGGAAGCATGATTCTCTTGTTCTTAGGAAGATATTTTGCCACAGGGGGAATCAAATAAAATGTCCACTGCCTGTGTAAATTCTAGTTGTTTTAGGCTTTGCCTTAAGTAACTTCAACTAATCTAATTGTTCCTACATCAACAAAATCAACAATATCATTATAGGGAAATAGGCACATATAATATTCTCTTTGATGTTAATGAGGAATTGCTTTCTTTTCTTCTTGAGGAATAAATGTGTCTATTAACTTGGATGAAGATGAAGATCTTTGCTAGGGATAAACCTCAGTTGCTACATAGTGCAGGATTGAATGCCACAAATATTCAGTTTAGAAAATGTCGATTACTAAGTAGGAGAAGGATTTGAAAAGATGACAGTGAGTTTGACTAGATTGGCTTCAAACCACTGATGGTCTTTTTTGGGGAGTTGGAGATGCAGCTAGAGGGTATTCTAGTAACATACATTAGTTGGTTTAGTGACATTTGTTATTATTTTTACTGAGGAAAGTATTAGTTAATCCCACAATTACTTTAAAGTGCTAACAGTGTATTTGTCATCACCATGTGTAGTATATTAACTTGATCATTTCTTTTAGTATATCACAATGACATACACTCAGAGACACTTCTTTTTCTATTATTCAATTTTAGATCTCTCCCAAAGAGATGGTAGATAGGCCTTCAGGAGATATCTAACATTTACTTGCTATGCAGACCAGTCCTTTACGATTTAAATGTGGTCACCACAATGACAATATTAATTTTTTGGTAAAGCAAGCCATTTTCACATGGTTAGGTATTGCCAAAAGATGGTTTACTAGAGCCTCTGTTATCATTTGATAGTCTCTAAAGATGGGCAATGCTGCCTTTTACACACCTGCTGGTTGTATATGTTGGTTACTAATAAAACCATGTAATTGTACATATGCAGCTTTTCCAGTCACTGAATCATGAACCATCTCCTATAAAATGTACAAAACACTGTGGCCAGGAGCATGGCCTAGTGGTAGAATGCTCGCCTAGCATGCATGAAGCTCTGGGTTCGATTCCTCAGAACCACATACACAGAAAATGCCAGAAGTGGCACTGTGGCTCAAGTGGCAGAAAGCTAGCCTTGAGCAAAAAGTGTCCAAGGACAGTGCCCAGGCCCTGAGCTCAAGCAAAAAAATATGCAAAACAATCAAAGTCAACATTTAACTTTTACCTAGCAGCAAAACTCAATTGTTGTGAAGTTAATATATACCCCCAAAGGATATTAAAATCTTATTGGGGCTGTAAGAAGATATCACTAATTTAGTGCTTTAAGCAGCACAAGTTTGGACTGAAACACGGCTCAAGTGGTGGTATGCAAGAGGCCCTGGGTTCAATCTTCAGTATGCCAAAAAAACAGCAACAACAACAAATGTGACAGCTACAGAAATTGGAAATCCCAAATCAAATCACGAGACTAAACTAGCAGTGATATGAATGGAAGAGCCCCTTTGGCATGTGAGAGAGAATTGATCCTTCTAAATAGTGCTCCATTTTCTTATTAGAAATTCCAAAGGGCCCAGATTACAAGTGAATGTAAACATATCCAATTCATGAGCCAGAAGAAAATCATGAAGATCTGAAGACTACCAGCGTAATATTTTAAATGTCACGATGGGTTATTTTTAAGTATAATCTCTTGCAAATCTTTTCATGTGAAAATCGTTACACTTGGAAAATATTTCATCTCATTAAAGTCAAACATGTCATCCTAAATTTGGTAATTTCTTAAAGTAGAAGGTTCTTGGTTTTTAATTTTTATTACCATATGTTAGGTGTACAGGGAGGGTTCCACTGCGATGCTTCTGTATGCATATGTAATGTCTTCTTCCCTCATCTGATTCTCCCCTGTCTGTCACTCTACAAACTTTCCCCATTCTTAAAACAATTTCAGGTTTTATTGCTCTATTTTCCATATTCACCATTTTCCACTCCTCTCTGTTAGTCTGCCCTCTTCCCACTGGTAGCTGCCTTAGCTCAACAGAGCCTATTTTGTGATCTCCAGTGGTTCAAGACTCTGCAAGTATATAACTGTATTTGACAAAGAATGATTTTCTTAAACTCACTTCATATCAGTTAATATTTGTCTATATACTTACAATTTATGGTATTTAGCTATGAACTCAAGTCCTGGTACTAGTAGCTAGGAGAGCTAATGAGAAAGGAGGTGTTATATAAACTTTTCTGCTGAAGCTGGCCTTTGACTGCAGTTTTTCCAACCTCATCCTCCCATAGCAACACTTCTGGCTTTTTCTGGGTATGTGGTACTAAGGAATGGAACCCAGGGCTAGGCAAGCACTCTACCACTAGGTCAAATTCCTGGCCTGAGACAGGCTAGGGATTATTTATTTATTTATTTGTTTGTTTTGTGGGTCATGGGGCTTGAACTTGGCCTGGAAGCTGTCCCTGAGCTCTTCAGCTCAAGGTTACCACCCTATCCTTGAACTAAGCCCCACTTCCCATTTTCTAGAGGTTGATTAGGGATAAGAATCTCAGGTTCTTATGTGCCTGGGCTGTCTTGAACTTTGATACTCAGATCTCAGCCTCCTGAGTAGCTAGGCTTACTGGCATGAGCCACTCCCCAGCCTGACAGAGTTTTGCTTTTCTTTTCTTCTTCTTCTTTTTTTTTTTGCCCGTCCTGGGCTTGAGCTCAGGGCCTGAGCACTGTCCTTGGACTTTCTCAAGACTAGAGGTCAAGCACTTGAGCCACAGCACCACTTCTGGCTTTTTTCTGTGTATGTATGTAGTACTGAGGAATCGAACCTGGGCCTTTATGCATGCTAGGCAAGCACTCTACCACTAGGCCAAACTCCAGGCCCTGACAGATTATTTTTTTAATGGTAAAGAGAAAAAAGAAAGGTCAAGTGACCCACTATTACAGAAGTTTTTCTTTTACTTTTATGTTTCTTTTTAATATTCAATATGTCATATTAAATATGAAGATTGCTAGAATTCAGTGTCCAAAAACTTGATCTAGATTCACCTCTGCCTCTTAGACTATGGATATTTTCTAGCACTGTATTGGTTTTCAATGACTCCTGAAACATTCTTGACACATTTTGGTCAAAACTTCTGTTTTTCTTCTTGCAGGCTGAGGAAGAACAGCTTGATTAAACCCTTTGAAAGTCAGGAGCCATGGGTATAGCATCTTCTTGAAACTCTCAAACTCCTTATCTGAACAGACTCAGTTTTTTTTTCTACCTAAAAGGGGATATCAAGATGTGTTCTTAAAACTGGCCAATTTAATGCATTTAAAAAATTTAAGATGAATGTAAAAATTGAATAGTTGGATCACTCTTCAAATAATGTACAAGCTAAATGAACAGAAAAAACAATTACTGTGAAAAATAGTACGTCCTATGCAAAATTTTCACAAAGCTTTCTGAGGTACACAATGATGACATTTGCGTGGTGTCTACACATTCCTCTTATTCCTATGCCCTATGGGTCTGAGAAGTAGGTGAAGGTTCATTGTGACATTAATTTTAGTGTTTCATCATTTAGCTTGTGACATCCTTGTTTGTGGATTAAGGAATACATTTCTGTTCTTACTACAATGGTGGTAACATTGATACCCTGTTTCTAGTTATAAAGAATGGCAAATCAGTTCACAGCTAGTGTATCTATTCTTCTTTGTGACAAGGGATGATTTATAGCACCATGTCATGCTGAGCATATGCTCTATCTAACAAGGAACATTGTTATTATTTAAGCAAACCATGCTAGATCAATTCCAGAGAAGGTTTTGCAAACTTTAATTAAATTCTATAGAATGACTTTAGTTTCTATTTCAGCTTTGCTTCATTGTATGTATACTAATGCCATCTGACAAAAGACCCAAATAAGTCTTGAATGGATTTTTAATATTGAAATTTTTTTCAAAATAGATTTTTCTGATAATTGGTAGATGTTTTTCTTTTCTCATTCTATTTTGGCACTGTGATCTCTATACTTGGACTGATTTGTGGGTTTATCTATTTAAGATAATAATGAAATTTTCACTAAGCCCATGGAAAATGTTTTAAAATGTTTTAACTCTATCATGTTAATTCTAAAGAAAAACCAGGCCCAGATAATTATATAACAACAAATGTAGAAAATAGCATTAAAAGGAATAATGTATGTATTTTTGTAGGATGCAGAAATTCATAAAGCTCTTGAATTTTTGTGATCTCATCAACTTTTGTAAAAAATACATTAGCATAAATTTTGCTGTACAAAGGAATTTCATTGTGATATTTATCTACATGTATATAATGTACTTCAATCAAATCTATCCCATCTATATTATTTTTCTTAATTCACTTTCTCCCCCAACTCTGTTTTTCAGTTTTTATTAACTTTCCATATGCTGTATTCACACTCACACATAAATAATTTAGTTTTGTAATCTTATGAACTCTCATTTAAGCAAACTTTTATTATTCATTGCATTCTCATTGGCGTTGTCTCTGTTTCTGTAATTTTAGGGTTTTCTTTTTTCTTCTTCTAATGATTAAAAGAAACAATTGCACCACAAGAATCAGAAAACCAGAAGAACCGGTCTTGCAATTTATCACTATGTGATCATTTTTCCTTTCTGCAAAGTGACTTGGATGGCTCTGTCAGATTGAGTGTTCACCAGATAAGTTAATGGCTTGGAAATTACCATATGTTTTTTTCTTCTTGGTGATGCACAACACACTGGTTGAGATAGCATGCCCAGCTTCTGTTCAGCAAAGTGTTCCCTGCTAATCTCATGATACCAGCATCTCAACACCAGAGCCAGCCAACTGCAGATCAAAGCCAGGCTCCATGAGCAAATGACTGTGGTTGGAACAAGGTTCTCTGACACTAATTCCATTTGTCTTAGACACAAATGTAATTCACAAGATGTAAAATAAAATATCAAACCAACAAATCAGAATATTATTATTTTGACACATTTACCTACCTGTTTGAAAATATCTTCCTAATTCCCAGCTTGATGAGATCTCAAGATCCATTTCAAGACTTTTTTAAAAAATGCTATTGACAGGAATCCATTAATAAAGCAACAATCTTTTGTGCTTTGAAATCTTTAATCTTATTTTGTCACCTATTTCTACTCGTTTTACAGTATAATTTATGGCACTGAAACAAACTCCTGCCCTGGAAAAGGTCAATCTGTCAAGGTTTGCTTGTCTTTGAGGAAAAGTAATGGAGCATTATTTATGAACCAAAGAATACACTTCATGACTTTAATCAATCAGGAAGATGCTTGTATTATTGTATCTTTTGTTACTACACCTCTACTTTCACCACCCAAAGAAACTTTAAGCAAAGAATATGTCAGTCTTTTATGTTGCAAAAGGCCTGTTACCATTTAGGTCTTTTGGGCTCCTTTTGTATTTATGACACTATGGAAAGAACAGGTCTAATGATGTCTGCTATCTGGAAACAATTTGTCAATTATGGGAAAGGGGTGGATCTGTCCTAAAGCTCATAGATGCTCAAGACAAATCAACCAGCCCTATCCTCATCTAACAAAGCAAAAGGGGACTTACAATTAAAAACCTTGTGAAGAAAGAAAAAGTGGGAAAGGTTTGAGGCTGTGTTAGCGAGCAATCAACATAGCAAAAGCAATTACCATATTTTTGTACAGAAGATCCCAAAACATAACCACAGTTGGTCTCCATATGCTTCTAGAAATCACTACAAGCACAAATTAGAGCATGCTGTGTGGGGAAATGAATTGGTAGTTCATTAGAGAAAACAGTTACAGTTTGGATAAATGTCTCCAATAAGGGTTTAATTTAGGTAGGAAAGGATGTTGGGTGTGAATTATAAAACAGTTACTATGCTATCTTATTAAAGTTTAAAAAGTATGCAAAATATATCTCTAATTACAAAATGACTAAATATGAATTCACATATTTTGATAACTTATTTTATAATGCATTGGTAAGGCTTCGATGATACATAAGTACATTTAATTATCTCTCATCTCTTTTGCTGTCCCTTGGTTATCTCATATTGTTACAGTATCTCACTTTGTTGCCTGATATATCAGATATATTTGTATTTGGTTATTTGAAATTGGATAGGGAAGGGGGGAAAACAAGATGAGGGGTGGGGGTAGGGGGGAGGGAAATGGGGACCAAGACATGTGAAAAGGTATCAATGTATGGGAATTAATGCACCATCTATCTGGCAAATATCATGTAACCCTTCTATTAATTACAATAAAAAATATATGAAAAAAATCAGATGATAATGATTCTATAAAAAAAAAAACCTCAATGGATAAAATGAGCCAGAGAACTGCAAATCATTTCTGTTTGAAAAATTTCTTTTAAATGTCACTTTAACCAAAGTATCGAGTACGGACTAGTGCATTTGTATGTGGAGTCATTAAAGTTATTTCTAAGTAGATTTTGAAATTAAGGTTGGGTCAGTTGGGCTGGACCTGATAGTGCGCTCCTAGAATTCCAGTACTCAGGATACTTAGGAGAATCCTGAGTTTGAGTAAGACTATCTCCAAAAACAAAACAAAAAATGAAGTCTTATCCTAATTTCTTTTTATTTATGTAGAGAGATTTTTACAAATATGCCAATTAGTTTATGTACATTTATCACCAAAAATTTTAAGGTGGTCCATATTTAGGGGATTTTGTGACCACTTGAAGCAAAAACCATCCTCTAACTCAAAATTAAGAAAAAATTAACCCCTGTCTCTCAAAACAACCACAAAATCAACAAATGTGAATTTAAATATTGTTTGTCATTGTTGAGTTCATAATGATTGTAAGCACTCTTTAGTTGTAATCTGATATCTTGAATTTCAGGATAAGAATAATTAAAATATCTTCTTTTAAGGCTCACCTTATAACATACTCTCTCAAGTTTCCAGTAAAATATTCATTAGGAAATGGCAATATAGAAAACTGACAACTCATAATATTAACATATAAAGCTGTTACAACTGTCTGTGACTTGGGTGGATAAGATAACAAAATATGAAGTGACACCCCAAATCAATCACCCTTATCTCAGGAAAGAAAGTGGAGATACACTCACACCTTCCCAAAGTGGGACAGCTGCTTCCTGATGCCTATTCACTGCCATGCACGCAAAAATGTTCCATACCAATCCTCTTAGATATCACCGACGTAGTGATTATATTTATACACATGTATATATATATATATACATATACATATATACTTACGTTTTTGTTTCTCAGGTTATAGTCATCCTTATAAGACTATAGGGAAGGAAGAGATTGACAGACATTCAGTATACTAGAGATTGAAGGGCACCTCCATACAGCTTTCCAGAGAAAAGATTAAACATAGAACTCCCCTATGACCCACTAATCCCACTGTAGGGCATTTACCCAAATGACCACAAACAAGGTATACTAAAGCTACTAGCACAACGATGTTCATTGCAGCATTATTAACCATAGCTAAAATATGGAACCAACTCAGATGCCCCTCAGTAGATGAATGGATCAAGATGTAGTATATATCCATAATGAAGTTCTATGCTTCCATCATAAAGAATGGCATTGTTCCATTCATAGGGAAATAGAAAGACCTGGAACAATTATATTAAGTGAAGTAGGCCAGGTACTTCAAAAAGTAGGTTCAATGATTTCCTTCATTTTAATAACTAGAATATGTCTATGATTCTTTTAATAGGGGATCTCAGTAGCCCAGTTGCTAATTGCATAGGACCATATGTAATGAAGCATATCAACATGAACTCTAAGAAGGAAGCAACATGTTATTACTATGTAATGCATGCAGTTCTTTCCTTTTTTCCATTTTAGTTTTCTGTATCCATTATTTTGTATATAAGTTTGTCTGATCCATGGAAAGAAATGGGAATTACAGAAAGACCAAGACAAAGATGAACTAATGCAAGAAAAAATACCCACTAGACACTATGTTGGAAATTAACTTTACGAATGGGGGAGAGGGGAGTGGGGATGGATAAGCAGGAGAAAATGAGGGAGAGGGTCACGGTGTTTAAAAAGAAATGTATTCATTATCTTATATATGTAACTGTAATCCCTGGTTCATCACTTTTATAATAAAGATATTTAAAAAAAAAAGAGAGATTGAAGTGCAACAAGAAAAAGAGACATTGAATAGGAGAAGAGTAGAGTTCCCCTAGTTATATTATGTGTATGCAAATATATATGTGTATATGTATGTTTGTGTTAATACATATATACCCATGTGTGGATATACTTATAGAAGCATGCATATATACATATTTATACACATTCACATGGACATATACATATGATTATATGTATACCTATAACACATGTGTTATATGCATACACGCATGGTTGTATTTGCATATATGTGTCATATGTGTGATCAAAAATTTATTAAATTTATTAATTTATTATTTCATAATATTAGCTTCAGGGATTGAGATGAGCCCTTCATGTCAGCAAATAAGTCTAGAGTATTAGTTAAGGATGGGTTGAAGAGTATATTATTGTTGGTTCCAATGGCATTTTAAAGCTTATTCTCTCCTAAAGACTCAATTTTCCCAGCTAGCTGTTGGGAGATTATAAGAGTAATTCCATTAGAGATTTGTATGTGAATGTGTGCTGGCATTAGAGCTTGGAATCAGGGCCTATACCTTTGCTTGGCATTTTGACTCCAGGTTATCTAAACAACTCATCCATTTCTTGTTTTTTGCTGGATAGGTGAAGACAAAAATATCAGAGATTGTCTGCCTGATCTGGCCTTGAACCATGAAGCAATTCTCATGTCTCAGCCTCCTGAGTAACTAGGATTACACACATTAGCAACTGGTACCTAGTGAGAATTATTGTTACAATTAATTCAAAAATCCATGTAAAACCTAATTGTGACTTGACATAATGAACTCCCAAATATGTTATTTTAAACAGTGAGTAGAAAATGATTGAATGAAGTGGGAAATGCATTTAAAGCATTTAATGCAATATTTTAGGCTGAGAAGTTATATATTCCTCCAACACGATAGAAAGTTAACAGAAAAGTAACACATGGGAAAACAAGTAAGGCACATATGGATGCCTGCTCTTGTTCCTTAGATTGACCATTTGAATACATTTCCACCCAATTTCAATTGCTTTTTCATACATATTTTCCATCAGGGGTCATTTTGCTCTGGCCTGAGGTGTCAAAGAAGTGATACGTACTTTTTTTTTTTTTTTGCCAGTCCTGGGCTTGAGCTCAGGGCCTGAGCACTGTCCTTGGACTTTCTCAAGGCTAGAGCTCTACCACTTGAGCCTCAGCACCACTTCCAGCTTTTTTCTTTTTTTTTTTTTTGCCAGTCCTGGGCTTGAGCTCAGGGCCTGAGCACTGTCCTTGGACTTTCTCAAGGCTAGAGCTCTACCACTGGAGCCTCAGCACCACTTCTGGCTTTTTGCTATGTATGTGGGGTACCGAGGAATCGAACCCGGATCTTCATGCATGCTAGGCAAGCACTTTAACCACTAGGCCAAACTCCCGGCCCCATTTCCAGCTTTTTTCTATGTATGTGGTACCGAGGAATTGAACCCGGGTCTTCATGCATGTTAGGCAAGCACTTTAACCACTAGGCCAAACTCCCAGGCCTGATACGTACTTCTTTCCAGGAGCTCTCAACCAGAGACTAACTGGAGCTGGTATCTACCCCAAGATACTGGTTGCTCAAAGAGCAACCAATCTTGATTGACTTTCCTAACAGGAACTTGTCCCAGTTGTCCTTAATGAAGCCAGTTAACAATGCCCTGTAATTGGCTGCCTTCCCTTGCTTGATTCAACATTCTACTCCATCACAGCTGTTCTTTCACCAACCAAATATGCCTGATCTGCATCTTACATGGTTCAACTTCTGAGTTTTCCAGTTTATGAAATTGAAAAAGTGATATATATGTATATATAACAGCCTATTCAATAGAAACTGTACTTCAAAATTTGAATTTTGAGCCTTCTTTCCGATAGGGATTTTGCAGGAAATCTTTTCAATGCTGGACAGTGAAATTAGCTTCTAGTAGGCTATATGATTGATTATGAAGGCAAACATCTGATCTATCATGTATTGGATTGTTAAGCTAGGATGTTCTGTTAGGTTAGATGGATGACAGGCATTATCTTTTGATTTGTAATATTTTCCTTGTAAGAAAGCTTATATTTATATACTTAATATATTTGTGCATCATATTTTATTTATCTTAAATATATAATTTATAAATTACATTTGGTTTTAATTGCTTTAAATGTAAAGATTCATGAATAAGACAAATTGCAAATCTGATTTTAAAATTAGATGAGTCGTGAACAATTTACAACATAAGAGCTATAAATATGAAAATATATATGCAAAACATTCAACTTTGTAATATTCAAATTAATGCAAATAGAAGAATGATACGGTATTTTATTCATCAATTTAGAGAGATTATATTTTAAAACTGAATAATAGATGCAGATGTGGATACAGTGAAACTACTGGTCATAAGCATTGCCAAAAGCAATGCAATGAATCCAGCAATTCTATAGAACAATTTGGTATCAAGTTTTAAAAGCCTTTAAGAATATTGTGCTATTTTATCCTGTAATTCTACCTTAATTAAAGCTCCAGATAAATATTCATGAAGGATGCTGATTATATAATTTTTAAGTAACTATGCATAATTTATGTACTCAAAAATGTCTAAAAAGGAAAAGAGAAAAGAAAATGATAAACTACAAAAAATGGAATTGTGCTTAGATAGAACGTTTTGTGATGGAGAGAAAAAAATAAACACGTTCTTTTAGGGTAGAACTTACTGGACCAACTGTGAGGTCAGATTAATGGAAGAACCATCTTGAGCAACAGGTATTGGGATATGATCGAGTCCCAGAAGAGATATGGCCTTGTACTCCAAAGTGAGGCTAAAAGTGTAGCCTGGAATCAGAAGTGGTGTTGTTTAATTAGGAGGATGGTCCCAGTATTCTCTATCTTCTGGAAAGCACTGACAAGCATAGATAAGTGATCAGAGCACCTGTGAGCCATGCTGAGCTAACTCAGCACCCTTCCTTGGGATTTAACAATTCTGCATACGAAGTTCAATTTTGCATTCCTGCTTCAACATTTGTATCATGAATGTCAAACTGTTTATACATAATTTGGACTTTGGACACCGCAGACTGACAGATGTGGGTTCAAATGCAATATCTACTAACTTAAGTAAGTTATTGGACAATTAGTTTTCAGTGTTTTGAAAAATAAATCTGGGCAATTGGTAGTTTGAAACTGTGTGTGTGTGTGTATGTGTGTGTATGTATGGTCATGTATGGTCTCCAATACCATCCATATGTGATACTTTTTGATGATATGTAATAGTAGTAGCACATTTATATCTCTATGGATAGATAGATAGAAAGATAGTGTCTTTTTTGACCAAACTCCAGGCATGTTCTTCAAGGTTTCTCCTTGTTTCAACCTCAGTCTTGGTCAAAACAGACTTGAATGAACCCTAACACAGTTTCTAATAAGTCAGATCCAGGCCTCTTACACGACACTAGTCCTCTTGAAGTACTTACTTTAGAAAATGAAGGAACCGAAGAGGGTTTTTTTTTTTGTCTTATTCTAGCAATGCCTAAAGACAACATAGCTACTTCCCAATCTCCATTGCACAGTTGATTCCTAACATCAATATGAATTAGGAAGTAAAACCAGGTGGATTTTTGATAGGCCAGCCATCCTTTCCTATTTTTATTTTGAAATTTTTTGGTAATTTTTTACTTCCCTGATTCAACTGTAACTTATTTTCTATTTTCCTATTCTTTCAGCAGAGCAGATAAAAGATTATAGATGTTAAAAATCCTTTCGGAGGAGACTCAGCATCTTTTCTTCTAGGATATTCAGTTTTAAGTTGCTCATTCTGGGATAAAGTTATATCAAGTAGCAGACTTGTTTGTGCAAGGCTCCAGTTTAATTCCTAGCATTACAGAAGAATCATACTTAAAAAAATTAGTTTCATACTTGCTTCAAATATTTTGCATACATTTAGTCTAATTACCCTGGCCATTTTTACCTATGACATAAACTCATATGCATCAAATATCTACTAGGCATTTGGCATAAGAAAAGTAATATAAATATTCTACTCAATACACTATAATATCTATACAAATTGGAAATGACAACAAGAAAATGGAATGCAGAATGGGCATATGCTTATAATTTATTTAATGATCTAGAGGGATTTAAGCTGAACTGTTATGGCTTCTGAGTAGCATTTTGTTCTGTCTTGGTAGGCACATGGCTTGCAAGTCTCCTTTTCCCTCTCCTTTTCATGTTGTTGGCAGACACTGCTACTGAGTGTGACACTCTGTCTTTCCAGTTATAGAAACCTTCGGACAAGCTCTCTCAAGAAGACTCTACCAAATGAGAATTGGCCTGACAATATAAATCGATTTACCATCTCAAGTTTGACAGATTATTATAAAAGCATAATCCCTATTAACTAAGCATGTTTGGTCATTTAGAATTACAGAATGGTCCATACTGAAGTGAATTTTTCTATACTATCCAAAACATAACAAGAATGCCACCTCTCTGTCAAGGTTTCTACAGTTTGTAATGTTTGATACTACATTCTTCCAACTTGCTGATAGTCGTGCAGCTCTGTGGCTTTCTAAAATCCTGTTTCTTTCATGATTGCACAATGTTATATCCAATACCTAATAGGTTAGGTACAATGACCACTGAAATGATAAAAGAATGATATGAGTGCCTTTTTCTTTCTCAACTAAAAGGAACTACTTTGGAATAGAAAATAGAAATGGATTTTAAAGCCCATAAATTAGGTAGAGACAGTATTGTACAGAACAACAATTAAAGCTAAGAAGATGATAATATAGCCAAGAACAGTTTTGTCACTTGTTTGCACATTAAAATTGAAATAGTAATGGTCAGCATTCTATTGGAATTTCATGGCTAATATCAGGAAAAAGGATGTAGTCTCCAAGACTATGTTTGTTCAAGTCCAAAATAAATATATGATATTAAAACATAGAATCTGGTATTGTCATCATTCCACAGTACTAAAATATTAGTGGATTACTAGAAGAGATTCTTTACTACCCTAAGAAATAATGACTATTTGTTGCCAAAATGGAAAGAACACATTAGGATTCTTCGCAAATGATTTGTGCTTATAATGAGAATGTTTGGGCTATTAGAGTGTTAAGAGTTATGCCCATTTTTCTTGGCTTACAGTATTGTCTGTTTTTATAGATTGAAATGAATAGCTGAAAGAAGGTTAGAATTTCATTGCGAGTCAAACCTATCTGTATTCTGCGAGCATATATGCTAAAATTAAAATACTCCTTTATTGTTGGTGTGAATGAAAAGCCCATGGAATTAAAAATAATATCCTCTGGAAAAAGAGAGGGTGAAGATACTGGCGGTAGGCAGATAGTTGTAGAGTGATTCCTAGCTATTTCTTTGAAGTTTCTTCAAAGCTGTTTTAATTGTTACAAATAAAGCTCTCCAGAGAAACTTTTGAGGAACCAGCCAAAACTGAAGTTACTGTGATTTGCTCTTTTAGATAATCGAGGGCCAACTTTTCTCATGACACTAGTAGATCTAGTCACTGATCATGCTAAGGGGTGTGCTCAGCTCTGCACATCATGACCAGTCTTCCAATATGAGTATATATGTCCCCCCAAGATAACCTTCGGCTTAGATTCACTGTTTTGAGAACTCTCCTTAGTACTTCTTCATTGCTTCAAGTAATAAACTTTCCTTAACTCTTCTATCCACTGCCTGTGCTTTTTGGCTTTGTGCTCATCAAGAGGCCAGTCCATTGCTAACAGTTATAGAGGGAATAAGACGCTCACTAACAGAGAAGCTAGTTAGTTGCAGAGATTTGCTAACAGTACTTTCTGTTTCCAGCTTAAAGGCAGTGTCATGCATCATTGCATATCTTACAGGTTCAAAGCAGAAGCATCTATACCATCAATGAAGGAACTGCGCCCCCAACCATTTATTTGTCTAAGATTTTTGCAAGAAGAACTAGTAGTTGGAGGTCTTAATTGGTAAGTTGGAACGGTGAATGAGTGCCTGACTTCTTTTTTTTTCCCGCCTTTGTTTCTTGTCGGTCATAGGGCTTGGATTCTGGGCCTGGGAACTGTCCTGAAGCTCTTCAGCTAAGGCTACTGCCATACCCATAAAGCCCTATGGCCACGTCAGATTTTCTAGTGGTTATTTGGAGATAAGAGTCTCACATTCTTTTGTGACTGGGCTGGCTTTGAACCTTGATCCTCAGATCTCAGCCTCCTGAGTAGCTAAGATTATATGAGGGAGCCACCACACCCAGAAAATTGAGTTCCTGGCTTCTAGTATCTCTTTCAGGTGACTTCCTCCTGTCAGTAGAGAGACAGAAGAAATTTCTAGTCCAACAAAAGGACTCCTAATTTCTCAGCTTCTTATTTATCCCCCAAAGTGCTCACTACAGTCCTGTAGTACATATGTACACTTACATAAATGCAGATATGTATGTATACACACAGATATGTGTACTGAGGGTACACAAAGGTTGTTAGGATTTTTCTACTTTACGATGTTGCAAAGGCAATAAGCATTCAGCAGAAACAACACACATCTGGATTGTTAGCAGCATCCAGATGGCTAACAATAATGTAATTACTTGGAAGTGCTTGAAAAAATATCCACAAAACTTCTGTTCAAACACAAACTAAACTTAGAGTATCCTTGACTTTTTCTTTCTTTCTTTTCCTTTTTTGTTTTTTTTTGCTAGTCCTGGGACTTGAATTCAGGGAATGGACACTGTCCTTGGGCTTTCCTCAAGTCTACAGCTCTATCACTTGAGCCACAGCACCACTTGCGGCTTTTTGCTATTTATGTGCTACCGAGGAATGGAATCCCAGGACTTCATACATGCTAGGCAAGCACTCTACCACTAGGCCACGCTCCAGCCCCTTTTTTTTTTTTCTTAAAGAGTCGCAGTAACTGCACTGTCCCCAGATGTGGCCAATAATATACTCAACGAAACTGAGAGCAGTGAGAAACTGTGATCCACATTACCTGCAACAAGCATCTTAATGGAAGCTCTTACAACTGTACACGAACCCCAGGAAGCTTATGGGGAGAATCTGTACAAATGAGAGGCATAGGGTAGTATCCCAGTGAATCTACCTCTTCTCCAGTGCTCCAAACTCTACAGATCACAATATCAAATCCCAGGAAAGACTAAGTCAAATAGTAATTGTATTACTTTTGCCCTGTTACTAGGGTTTCCGTATAATGCACAGAAATGCAAATAGCTTTGGATTTTATATAAAAAATAAAGTATTAGTATAAATTTATAATATTTAGGATGTATCTACACTAACATGGATTTCTTTGTTTATCTGAAATTCAAATTTAGTTCATAGTAGAATTTGAGTATAAAATATTTCTCCCCCAAACTCATATTTTCAAGGCATGGTGCCCCTCCTCGGGTGCTATTGAGAGGATTTTTAAAATGTCAATTTTACCAATTGTTATCAGTTTTTACTAATTTTATCACAGTGGTTTTATGATAGTTAAATTAGGAGATGAGGACTGTTTGAAGGAAGTGGGTCACTGGCGGCAGATCTTTCAAGGGTTTATCTTAACCCTGGACTTTTATTCTCTGGATCTTTTTGTTGTTCCTTTATGCTGTTTTGTTGTGCTGGTACTGGGGCTTGAACACAGGGCCTGGACAACATCCCTGCTCTCTTTTGCTCAAATCGAATGTTCTACTAGTTGAGCTACAACTCTACTTGCCTTCTGTGATTAATTAGAGCTAAGAGTCTCACAGACTTTCCTTGCTGAGGTTGGCTTCAAACTATAATCTTGATATCTCAGCTTCCTGAGTAGCTAGAAATACAGGAACTCAGTGATCTTCCCTGGATCTTTGCTTTCTGGTTACCATGAGGTAGAGAGCCTCTTCCACTGCGTGCTCCTATTCCCAGGATAATCAGATTCATTATGGGCTGAGAAACAACAGAGTCATAGATTCAAATCTCTGCAACCATGAGCCAGACTTTTCTCTTAAGTCATTTTGTGTAGGCATTTTGTCTCAGGAACAAAAATCTAATTACCTCTACTGGTCTTAAGTATTTTTATTTACTAATCCTGACCATCTTACTTTTTAGGTTTTTGAGAGGTTTGCATAGCAGTAGGTAGGGTACAATTTTGCCTGTAACTTCTGTTTGTGACGTTGAAGTTATTTTTGATGCTAACTAGAATTTGTTGTAATAATTGAGAGAAGACATGTTTCCCACTTAAGTACTTTTAACTATCACATCGAAATGGTTACTTACGAGACCACAAAGGCCTTGGGGTCAGACTCATCTCACCTGTTGTCAATAGAGGCCCAGGGAGGGCCAGAGATCATAGTCTGCATTGGGTTCAGGGTGAATTATCTGTTTGGAATTTATAAACAATAATAAAAGTGACTGAAGCCTGTCAGCTTTTTATTACCATCATGTACTGGTGATTCTAAACAATGTCAGGAATAACATACTTTTCTTTGCAGGGAATAGGAGTGCCCAACCCCCCTTGGCATGCTATTGTTTTGAATTCTTGTCTCCAGGCTCAATACTGGCATAGCTGAGTACAGAGTAATTTCTCTGTAAATGTTTGTATACTAAAGTCTTTCTGAACATTTGATCTGTAGCATCACCTTTGTTAGACATATATTGTTTTCTTTTTGCATCCCCTTTCTCTGAAATTTCTTTCTGCTCCTCCATTAAGTTTCAATGATCAATCAATTACCAGAGTTTTTTTCTCATCTTCTTTATTGTTGTCATCTTTTCTAAGAATAACATAAAATGCTTTAAAATTTCATATTAGGAACTGGGTGTGATGGCATATTCCTGTTCTAGGCTTTGCTAGCAAAAGAAATGTATTTCAGTGAAGAGGCCAGTTTGGGCAACGAGTTAGCAAGTCTGTATCTTGATTAATAAGCCAGATGTGGTAGTGTGTGTCTGCAGACCATGGCTACGTTACCTGAAAAATAACAAGAGCAAAATGGGGATGAGAGTGTGACTAAAGTGGTAATGAACCTATCTAACAAGTTTGAGACATTGATTCAAAGCCCAGTATTACAAAGAGAACAAAACTTCATGCTTTGCATACACCCCCCATCTATACCAGTTCTCTACACTGAAGAAATTTTCTATTTTAGCTGCTAACATGTGACCTGGTTTATCTTAATACCCACCATTTTGTTCATAAGGATTGAAGGTTAGGTTTTTTTAAAAATATCAGTTAAAATAAAATGGAACTTTATGCGCCAGATGGTCTTCAAAAACATTTTACAAGTAACAAAGAAACAAAGAACGCTGGCAACTAACCCTATGAGGCAGGTGTTTTTAGCATTTCCCATTTACAGATAAGCCACAATGCCCTGTAGTTGAGTACCAACTAATGTCACAATCTAAACCAATTTGTACCTCATGTATATTATCTGAACTCAAAAGATTCCATGCTGGTAGTTTTATTGCTCCAGTTTGATAGATGAAGAAATGATGATTTGGGAGCAGATAGAAATAGGTCTTCATTTATCCTGTTAAGGCATAGAATATGAATCCTGATCTTGGTGTATAATGAGACTGGTTTCTCCTTAGAGGACTAGGGAAGGTCCACAACTTACAAAAAATAGCTGTCGAAGGTGGAAACTACTAGAAGGAAGGTTACCAGGGAAAAGACTAAGTTCTCCAACTTTGTGACTTGAGATCCTGGTGGTCTCACAGTACCATCATGATGGTCCAAGGCCCCTGAATGGATGTCTGTTCTTTAGGCCATCCATGCTTGCCATGCAGGGAAAGGAGGATCATGTGTGACTTGGAGGGGCCAGTCTCTCTTTCTTTTAAGTCTTTTCCATTCAAATGCAAAATTCAGAAATATTTCTTTGAGAAAGTCTGTTGGTACGTAGCAATATTTAGCTGTAAATATATTTTTCCTCAAAGAACTCCATTGGAAAGTGAATAGTAGAGACAAAAATAATGTAGAGATGAAAGGAAGGGGGAAAACAAGATGATTGGGGGGGATTGGGGGAAGGAAAGGGGGACAAAAACATGAGAAGGGGTATCAAGGTTTGAGAAGTAATGTACTTATTACCTGATGAATGTAACTGTAACACCTCTATACATTATCCCAACAATAAAATACAATTTAACATAAAAGTAGAGGCAAAAGAGAAGGATTTTGAAAATCTTTTATGCTAGGACTTGCTGATCCCATTATAATAGGCACTTGTTTGACTAAACTTTATTTTTTAGCCAATTGTTTCTGCATTTCCTCAGTACATTTGAGATGTTTCTTGTGTTCATAGAAATGCTTGGATGATGGCTTTGAAGGACCATGCAGGAAACCAAGACTTGGAAAGTTTTGTGGGATTTTGTGTGTGTGTGTGTGTGTGTGTGTGTGTGTGTGTGTGTGTGTGTGCTTTCATGTACCACTTAGATAAGAGAGCTGAAAGGATCAAGGACAAATTTAAAAGTGTGAACATGACATAGGCAAGAACTGTTTTTCAAAAAGGGCTTCCGATTCAGGCACAAAAAGGGTGTGTTGGTTTATACCTTCCCCCATTCTTGCTACATTGTCTGGGGAATGAATTCATATTCTGCATCATTTTCAGTTACCTTTATAGTCTTTCTTATAAGAATGAGGAATGAAAATTTTAATGCCTCATATATTCTATGAATTACCGTAGATGGCTAGACTGCACTACTTTGATCTTTCCTATATTCTGTGGTTTGATTGGATCGTGATGTGAATGGAAAACAGCACAAAACAAATCAGTTTCTGAGAGAACGACTTTAACAAGAAAAGAGAAAAAAGATACCTCAGCCCACTTCAGAATATTACATATGTGGCAGGCAGAGTCCAGATAACCACTCCTCTGCCCAACTCAGAATGAACTCAGTCTTTCTGCTGGCTGACCTGTGAATTCATTACAAAAAATGGCCATCAAGCTGTGGAACAAATAACAATCTATTGTCATGTGATGCTTTTGCTTTCCCTGAGCCTCAGCACACTACTTTGCAAATGGAAAGGAATATATATAAATATATATATACATATATACATATATTTACACATATATATATGAAACGGATGAATGAATGAATGAGTAAATGAATTCAGTCTTAATATGCTGTGATAAATGGGACTGCTCAGATAAGGTTTGTTTTTGTTATTTGTATGTATGTTTCCCCAATGGAAATTAGTTCATAGTAAAGAGGAAAATCATGTTATCATAATGTAGAAATTGTGTTGGCTCATGAAAAGTTTTACCCAGCAAAATTTAAATGAGTTGTATCATCAGATATACCAACCAGTATCAAGTCCAGCAGCCCAGTGATTCTCAATTGGTGGTGGGGACAGCATCTTCCCCGCACATGGTATTTCTATCTGTTTAGTTTGACTACCATTTGGAAATTCATAGAACATGGCATGCTAGAGAAAATTATCCACATGCTTTCCTTCCAACCTCATTTAAATGTATTCTTGTAATATTATTTTAAATTAGCAACTCAACATATCCTTTATTCTGAATTAGAATTTAAAATGCTTTTGTTGCTTTTTACAAATTTGCAGGGACCTGAGTCTTTTCTTTCTCCCAAACACTTACATTGACTAGGTACTATTGAAGCATATAAGGGTTATTTTCAGGAAAGCAAATATTCCATGATGATGGAAAAGCCTCTATTTTTTAAAAAAGGAATTAGCCTATGTAGAAGCAAAGAAAAATAGTTTGACAAGCCTCTGTCTTGACAAAATAATCTTAAATCATCACAGCAATATATTGTAAAGTAATAATTACAAGGTTGCAAAGATTATGAATTCCCACCTGTGTCTGTTATAGATGAAGTTTAGTCAAAGATTTTCACTCAGTATTGACAAATAGAAAGGTGGTCTTGGCCTTTGTCATGCTAGGGAGGTTGAGTCTATGTCTTCTGAGAGAGCCTTGATTCATCGTGGTGCCTTAGCTTCCTCACAGGTAAAGTGCAGATTCCTTTCAGTATCATTAGCCTCTGTTCTAAGCAGATGACTATGTGCCTGATTTGCTAAGGTAGGTAGCTAATTATTAATTGTCTCTTTCTTAAAATTATGCTGGTTTGGGGAAAAAAGATGTTATAGGGCTATCCTAGCTTCTTTTCTCCACATATTTAAATCCTATCAGTTTTACCTTTTTCTACATGTATGCCTCTTCAGTAGGTTAGATATGAGTAGTTAAGCACACTCTAGAATGTAATATGACAGCATCTACTACTTGAATCTGATGCATCAAGGTTATATTCTCCTCCTATTGAGCTATTATAATAGCTAACATACTGATATTGGTGTCTTGGACGTCATATACTTTTCTAAGTTTTTGTATTTTAATATGAGTTAATGCTGTGTGCCAGTGGCTTCTGCCTGAAATCCCAGCTACTCAGGAAGTTGAAGTCAGAGGCTCGTGGTCTGAAGCTCAGACAGCAAAATCCAAAGACTCTTATGTCCAATTAACTACTAAAACTTACAAGTGTAGCTGTGGCCTCCATAGTAGAATACTAGCTTTGAGCACAAAAGCTAAGGACAACTCTCAGCTCCTGAATTCAAGCTCCAGGACTCACATACATATAATAAGAATTAAATCAATGAATCCATTGCAAGACAAAAAATAAGCAACACTATTGGTGTTAGCATTTTCTTTTGCAGATGGTGATGCTGAGGCATGGAGAGGTAAGGGACCTACCATAGTTCAGATACCAAATATGATGGAGCCAGAACTGACCTTGTGATCTGGCTCTGAACCACAAGAAATACTGTCTGTGTCAGTCCCCACCTCTTTCATCCCAAGGCCCATAATCTACTCAGTGTTTGCTTACTTGGAAAAAAAATCTCCCACAAATGTCCTGAATTTTCATTTGCAGCAGAGCCATGTGTCATAATCTTTACTATGCATTTTCTGTTATTCTTCCAGAACTTTTGATGATATTTATTTATTTTTATTTTAGCTTAGAGAGATGAATGTGGTAGAGGACCCACACATTGCACCAAGAGATAATACAGCCTACAGGGAGGCAATGTGTTGAATGGGTTAAGAATACTGATCTTCCAGTGCTAGACTTGTTGGGTTCCAACCCTTTGTGTGACTTTATGAAACTCTGTCTCTGATTTTAGCTCTTTAAAATGAGGAGTATGTTGGTTGCACATTAAAGTGTGGAGATTTCAGGAATAATGTACTTGAACACTTAAATCTGAGCCTGTCATAAAAAGGCTGTAATTGATCATAGCAATTTTAACCAGAATACTAATTAACTGCTTTTAAGCCAGAGTAAAAACTTAGAGTCACCTTCATTTTTTTTGACAAATGAAAAAATGTCCTACACATAAGAAAATTGTCTTTGATCAAGTGAACTACAAATAGAAGGTCAGCTCTAGATTCCCAGTGTGCAATAGTGCTCGTTGGAGTCTCCGAAGCTACAGACAAAGAAGGAAATTCCTGTTTATCAGGATCCAGAAGAAAATTTATGTAAAACCTTTGTGTTCCTGATTGGGAAAGATTGTAATTTTTTTCTTCAGGGTTGGTTGTATAGTTTTCATTATGAGGTAAAGTAAGCTCTGAAAGGACCATGTCAAGAAACTAATACCAGTAGCACTTTGAGCAATATAATTTGAAAACAAAAATTTAGACTATAATAGAGCGAAATGGAAAGCTGTCTATTTTCCCTTTGTGACATTCAAGTACTAAAGGAAACAATTGTATTTTATTGGCTTCTTGTAATCAAGACAATGTGACCTTTATGGAATTAATATCTCATTCTTTTGCTAACTAATTTACTCTAATAATGCAGGATGATGCTTTATAGGGTGAAAAACACCTTGGAGTATTGGGATTGGGTATTACAGCAAGAATAAAGCCATTACAGTTGGATATATAGTAGGAGTGCAGTCTTAAATAAAAATTTGTAACCACAGGATATGGAAAATTTCATTTTTCATGGTGGAGTCTTGCTTTTATTCTTTGTTAAAAGAAGTGTTCCATGTTTATAATAGAAATTTGAAGGCTTTTACTTTTATTTAACTTTTCTCATGTTTACTTCCATTTCTTTTGTATTTCTTCATTTTATAGAAAGCCATATTAAAGCGTCCTAGCATCGTCTCAATATTTATCTATATCAAGCCATAGGAAAGACTCAGAGAACCAGTATCTGGTTTTCCTGCTTCATTAGGGGGTAAGTTCTCTCAAGGCAGAGGCCTTCTGAATCTCTTTATCCCTGCAGACAAAATCAAGTGGCTAGCACCTAGCAGATGATCAAATAATGTGGGCTACACAGTCACTTTCCTCTGTACTTGAAAATTTCAGTGTGTACATATTGTAAGATCCAAATAGGATAAAATTGTCAACTTGCAATCTCTGAGGACATCTTTGCAATCTCAGTCCCCAATGTAGAAACTGATGCCATGTTGTCTCCAATGTCAGTCACCCGTTAAACACTTTCCAGGCTGTTCAATGCCCTTTGTGATTGCTTATCCTGAGTTTCCAGATAAAAATAATGACTGAGTGAATTTGCTAATTAACTGAACTTTTCAAATAAATTACTGTTTCACATAAACTGCTTTTTCAAAGTATACTTGTACATTTTTAAAATATTTTTATTGTAATTAATAAAAGGGTTACATGATATTTGCCAGATAGAAGATGCATTAATTCACATACATTGATACCCTTTTACATGTCTTGGTCCCCATTACCCTCCCCCGCACCCCCCATCTTGGTTTTCCCCCCTTCCCTATCCAATTTCAAATAACCAAATTAGTTGTACATTTTTTACATGAAATGACAATATATCTTCAAAACCAACTCCATGAGGTAAGTATAACAATTTAGCTCATTGAATAATGAAGACATGAAATGTTGCCTCCTTGATTCTATCACAGATACTCAAGGTTCAGGCCTGATTCAAGGAATGTCCCAGCTATAGGCAGAGAGATCTTGTTCCCTTTCCAATTATTTCTATTCATTACAAATAATTGTCATAAATGTCAGCCTCTAATTTATATCTTCTGTCCTGTGAACTCCTTTCCTATTAAACTGCCAGCTTGATACCTCTATTTGCCTATCTCTAACATCTCATAATTTTCCTCCGGTCTCTTCCCCAGCCCCATCACCCATGGCTCTCAGTACAATAGCAGCTTTTCTTGTGGCATTATGCTGCAAATCTACTCCTCATTCACCATATTCCGGTCCTTCAGTGTGTCTGACCCAACTTCCCTCAAAAAATATGTTCAGTTGCCTTTTGTTTCTGTCTTCCTTGCCACAATCTCATTCTATACCACCAGTATTTGTTCTTCTGCTTTTTTCTATCAATTTTCTCTGGTCTTGCTAAGGTTTGTATCATGTTTGTTCTTCACATTGAAAAAATTCTCAAAATTTAATAACAGTCATATCATTTCATTTATTATTTAAATTATAATGACATTATCCTCAAAATGGCTTTCTGCAAACTTAAAATAATATCCAAATGTCCATTATATTTGATGAAACCTATATGATCTGACTTCTCTTTGCAGTAGAATCTATTATCACTTTATTTTACTTGCAATTTTATTTATTAAAATGTTTATTTTCATTTCTAGAACATAAGATTTTTGAGAGCAGAGACAACATCAGTTCCATTTATTGTTGTATCTTTTGCCATCTGACTCCTTTCCGACATAGAAAGCACACAAAGAAGTATTTGACAAACATATATTGCATAATTCACTTAGTAAATATATAACAATTCTGTCCTATTTTGTTCCAGTACCTCTCCCCTTGAATCTAATACTTTATTGCATTCTACAAAGTCATTCCTTTCTGTAAATGTTCACATCTTTACTAAGATATATAATAAAAATCTTTTCATATTTATATTGTTTTTATTCCTGATTTGACTATTTTGTTTCCACATTCTTGCTTCCTGCCTTAAACAAAAGGACATTTCTCTGCATTACTTCTTACCTGCCCAAAGAGATTTCTCGACTCCTGGAAAAGTGGGGGACTGAACACCAGGCACTTGCCTGTGAGAGACAAATATGCTACTATTTGAGTCACCTTCCCTAACTGCCGTATAGGATCATAATCTCAACCTCTTCTACTTCTAAACTTCATTCCTTCCCAAATTTCTTCAATAGTTTTTCTCTACAATATTGTTTGCCTACACAGGCTTCTCCTAGCAACCCACTTGAGGCAAACAGTCTTTGAATGCTTCCTCTGGCTAATGTGACATTCCTCATCTCCTTTTAATTGCCAAAATGTTTTGCTCTCCTGCGGTGCCCATCTCCTGTAATCTCTTATGGTTTAACGTTTGATGACAGCTAAAAGACAAACATGTTTTCTTTCTAAAAATATTTTTAAATTTTATTTAGTTATTGTTATTGTAAAAGGGATATCCAGAGGGCTTACAGTTACACAAGCCAGGTAATGAGTGAATTTCTTTTTGAACAGTGTCACCTTCTCCCTCTTTTTTTCTCTCAGTATTTCCTTTCTCATCCCCTTCTCCCACAAGTTGTATAGTTTATTTTCAACATAGTATCTAGTGACTAGCACTGCTGCATTTGTTCAGCCTTTGTCCAACCATTTCTGTGTCTCCCCACCCCGCTTAACTTCCCTCCAAAACAAATAAACTAACATGTAAGACAAAAGTCCCAGAAATCAAAGCCAGTGACAAAGGAGGAAAAAAATCAAGAAGCAAAATAACATAAAACACTGGAAGGTAAAAGAGAAAAAATACATCTGGACATGATAAATTATGCAGGACTTTAGACATACACATGGTGAGACTAAAGGATAATCCTAGGAGAGTATCAAAAGTTCAATAGCTATGTGCATGTGATCATATAAAACACGTTTTGCTCTTATTAGTATTCCTTTTGTCACCAATAATCTCCTAATTGTCAAATCGAGTTAAACCTTGCCACCATAACTTGCCCTTATGATTCACCACAGGTTTCATTTTGTAACTCACTTGCTCTGCTTTCTAGAATTATTCTTTGCCATATTCTGTCATTGTCTTTGGATCTCCCATTTTTTTACTACTTTATTCATGGATATTTCTTCATATTTGAATCTTCCCCATTGGAAGATCTCTTTGAACAGCTCCCCCTACCCCAAATCCTCCTGTACTTCAAACACTGCTTATGTTTGTCTTCATTCTTGATTGGTTTTTTCCCTGATATACTGCTTCTGCTTATGTCTTCATGATCCTTCTTGACTCTCAATAGAGCCTTCAGTTTGGTCTAGTTATTGCCAGTATTCTGCTGCCTACTACTTTCCAGATGGTACCATATAACTTAGCACACAACAGTTATGCAATGAACATTTGTGGATTGAACTAAGGAAGAGCACACGATCCTCTCTTCTTGATTGGTATGATGAATGGTCATTAAACAGATACAAGCTTCTTAACCAGGATTTTCTCTAATCAGTCTCCACTCTGCCTTTCAGTACATTTGTATTCCTATTTTCTTTGTAGAAAAAAATATGATTTTATTTCTGCAGTAGTAACTCTTGTCTAGAGAAAAGTATTAAGGGGTATCCTAAAGTCTCCTAAGGGATCAATAGGAGAGACTTTGAGATTACTGTGATAGTTTACATAGGAAATGAGGTTAGTTTACTAAGGAGATAAGGAGCAGATAAGTATCCAATATAAGCTATTTTGATTCATCTCTGTAGTACATGATAAATATTTGCGTCGCTAATCTTATATTATAAGAAATCAAAGCCTAAGTTTTTGATTTATGTCTTGTAGGCTTATAGTTCAGCTAACATCTCTAGCTATTTGCCATTCTTCACATGTTTTCTCAGCAGAACACACTGCTATTCAAACAAATGTTACATGCTATGGTTGCTTAGATTGCCTGTCATGTATGAAACCTGTTTACATGACCCAACCTGTCTTATAATCTTCAGGCTAGAGGAATGTTTATATAATCAACACCTTTCACACAGCAGGTGGTCATAACTTGTTATTGGTTTCAATTTGCTATTTCTGGGTCCATTTGTATGTTTTACTCTGTGCTTTATGATTTGTTTAGATCCTATCACTCCTTGTAAAAATTGCACAAGGAAGACAGAAGCCATAAGGTTTAGAAATAATGAAGGTTGAAATAAAAACTTGTCCAAAGTAGGTAGTATTTACAATAATTACCAGACATATGGCTTACATGAAGATAAGATAAGCTAAAAAATACCACAGGAAGTAATTTATGGGAAGGTATGCCTCATTCTTTAATAAAACTCTGTTATTCAGAACAGCCATCACAAAATGGTGTTTCTCGTCACTGGCTCCTATGATGAAATGATGCTGGAGTTCCTGCAAACACAATCAGCGTTGTCAAAATGAAGCCACAGTTTTATGAGATAATTGTAGTGCAGGATCTCTACCTTCAGATTGCAAGTTGGGAAACAAGGGTATGGATTGAGACTTAATATTCTAACAGATAATTGTTTGATTCTTCCATTAGTTTTAGTTTAAGGAGAAGAGTTCAAGGAGTCTTAATTCAAAGACCCAGATGGTCAGTTGAGCTTAGCCTGCAGATCAGCTTGAGTTCAATCATATCCAAGTCAACTGGAATCCTGAAAAGAACAGTCTTGGAGGTACTCAGAATAGTTTCTTCTTCTGGATACTTTGCTGGCTCCCTGTGCTGAAGCTGAAAATGTCTACATGATCTTGTAGAGCAAACACAGGCAAACCTTCACGTAGAGAGCTGAAGAGCTAGAGGTCTCCTTCAAGTGGCTCCTTGAATGACCCTGCTTGCTTTGGGAAGGTGGAATTTAACTGCAAGCATTATAGATCCCCACTGGAGGGCACCAAAATGATGCCTCTGTTCTCTCTTCTTTACGTCTCATGACAAGAATTATTTTATAAGATGGAAGGAATTCTGTATGCAATTACGTTAGTGTGAGGATACATTGTTAATGGTTTATACTTATTTACTCACACAACCTGCTTTTCATGTTTGCAATCACTCTATTAATGAACTAGAAATTTTCTGTTTCCAAGACCTAATGTCCCCTTGACATATAAGTGCATGGAGCCAGAAATCAGCTGACCTAGGAGAACAGAATCAAGAGTTAGAAGGAGCGCCAGAGGTTATCATCTGACTTTTTGGCTAATCCACAAATGTTCTCTACAATGCCCCTGACAAGGTATTATCTGCTTTCAGTTCAGGAGGACTGCTGGTTAATTATGTGATTAGGTAAACCACTTAGCAAGTACATTATAGAATCACAGGATGATTAATAGAAAAGAACCTTAGAGAGAAGCTAGTCAACTTTTTAGCTCTGAGATTGGGATCCAGTGAGATCAAATGACTGAAAGTTACAGGACTACAACTGTGTGTCATGAGAAAAGATCACCATAACATTGCTCTGTCGCCTAAACTACCAGAAGTGATAACTGTTTCCCAGATGCCAGCACTTTAAGGAAAGAGATTGTAAATTGAAGATATTGGTATTGTATGTTCTGTTTATGGAGATATGGAAAAATCTAGAAGAAGGACAGAGGTGGCTATCATTGTTGGTATAAGTGGAAATGAATCAAATCCATCTTTAAAAATAAAAGCAGACAGATTTGTTTGAAAGCAAAAGTATAGACTCTCCATAGAAAAGAAAATTAGAGCAGGGTCCAAACCACAGTCTGAAATAGCACCATGTACAAGGATAATACTACTGGAGGATCATTAACAGAATAGCAGCAAGTCCTAGAACTTGCCAAGTAGTATTTTTTTTTCTCCCTGGTTATCATGCCTTACCCTCAGGTTTAGAAAAATTCACTAGTTAATCTATACTATTCATTGAGATTTTACCATGAGTCCAGTTTGTCAATCTTATCTCTAAATTACAAGGAACTTTTAAAATATATACATCTCTGCCTCAAACGTGAAACTTTCAGCCGTCTCTCCTAATTTGAACAGCTTGAGGACTAATTTGAATTGCGTTTCACTTGTGGGTACTCACAACGTGTGGAATATCTTAGGGAGTTGCCATACCGAGTTTTAAAAGATGTTTTAAAATGAGGCACCTCAAACTTCTTTAAATTACATATGGTTTAATCTAGGAAAGGACAATTGAAGCCTTCATTAAAATAGATTTATTCCAACTTTGATGTGGAGATAAATTTTCTTGAGATAACTTGGTATATGCCTAACCAGATTGTAGCATTTCCCTACTTTCTAAATTAAATGTTGCTGTATGTGAATCTTGGCTCCATATTGGCATATATTAAAAGGCTTAGTCATCATTATTGTAAACATCCCAGAATTGAGTCAGGTTGTGTGGGAGTGTACAAGCAACTTCCTTTATTTCTTTCCTATTTTTTTCAGTTTTGCTCACATTTTTCCTCTAGTTCTTCTTTCTATTTTCCTTCTTTCTATTATTTTAGCTTCAGTCACCCATCTTCCATTGTATAAAACCTGGTGTTTGTGTGAAGTTAAAGGAACAGAAGCTAGCCTTTCTGGAACAGAAGGGAAAGATATTTATTATGGAGGAAGAAATTTGTATTTACCATGTCATTTAAGACCTTCAAGGTAATTAGGGATACGTTCACATTAGGAGATTCATTATCTCTCAGCCACCGAATCATAAATGGGAAAGCTTGGATTTCAGCTCGGGCCTTTACTGCTCTCCAGATTTAGTATCACCACATGACTCTTCCATAGACTGAGGGGAAGAAAGCCAGAAGAGAACATACAAAAACACATTAAAAACAATTAAAAATATTCCAGTTTAATCACTTTCCATTTATGAGATGAGAATGATGCATATTCTGAGACATATGAGATTGTTGTTCATTAGATAGTTCCAACTTTTGAATCATGCTAATAGGCTATTATTATTTCCTTATACTTTCAGACCTGCGAAAGCACCATAATTAACAACATGAGCAAACCACCAAAGCCCACCATGTATGCTATCGTCTCTTAAACTTAAATTAATGTATGTTAAAACAATCTCAAAACTCAATCTATAGACAAGGTTAGCTTGACTTTGACAATAGGCAGGACTGCATGTCTATCCAGGCCAGCTATCTGGCATTGTTCTTATTATAAATAATGACATTGTCCCCAGAGGAAGTTCCAGATGTTATAGCATGTATCAATTGACATTCCTGGAAAATGGTTTTTGAGAAATAATTCTAAACATGCATAGTATTGATAACAGGCCAACAATTTTCTTTTGCATCTGTGTTATAATTCAGAGTTAATTCTACCTTGCATCATTCATTCATTTATTCAGAGAAAAATGCTTTTTGTGTTCACTTGGAATCCTGAAACCTGGATTCCAACTTGTGAAGTGCAGCCATTTGCTCATCTGTAAAAATGTGAAGTGTAATAGAACAATGCCTCAAGTTTCTTGGTATTACATTTTAATGAATAATTGTTCATTCCAACTAGTCAGAATTATTATGATTTTGTCTATATTAACTTTTCTAGACCAAAAGCAGAACATGTATTAAGCATTTTTTGTTTATTTTTTTTGTGCTGGACCTGGGGATTGAATTCAGGGCCTGGGCATTTTTCCTGAGTTTTTATGCTCATGGCTAGTGCTCTACCACTTTAGCCACAATGTCACTTCTGGCTTTTTGGTATTTAACTGAAGATAAGAATCTCATGGACTTTTCTGTTGAGGCTGGCTTCGAGCCTCAAATCTCGGCTCTCAGCCTCCTGAGTAGCTAAGATTCCAAGTGAGAACCTTTGACACCTGACTATAAGGCATTATAGCCAACACATATCAGGCATTAAGTGCATTGAATGAATCATAACTTTCTACTGTGCTACACTTATGCAAAATGCCAGTGGTTTTGAAAACCCAACTGTGCAACATTAACATAAGTCAATACAAATTCATTTATTGGTAAGTATATAATTAACAAATTCTGTACTTACTATATGGGAAGCCACTCTATGGACACCATGTTTCCTTGCAGGAATCGTGGAAAATATGTAAATATTTTTTACAGAGCTAGAAAGGACTATCTCAGTGATATACTTCCAGTTTACTTGGTCCTGAACAAAGATGAAAGAAAGTTCTGATATCTTCCCAAGTCTTGAGAAAGGAAGAGCATCCATTTGGCATCTTATTTGGATCCCTCTTTTAAAAATGGCCTGGGGGCTGGGAGTTTGCCCTAGCAGTAGAGTACTTGCTTAGCAGGTGAAGACCCAGATTCAATTCTTCGGTACCACACATACAGAAATAGCCAGAGGTGGCGTTGAGGCTCAAGTGGCAGAATGCAGTCTTGAGAAAACCCAAGGACAGTGCTTAAGCCCTAAGTTCAAGCGCTAGGACTGGCAATAAAAATTTAAAAAGTAAATAAAAATGGGCTGATCAAAGGAACAATGCAACATAAAATAAAATGAGTATTTGAAGGTGATGTCATTATTGTCTTAAAATGATATTTTGAATAATGGGCAGGAGTTTGCATTTGTGGAAAGCTCTGCCAATTATAATCATTATGTTGAGCAGTTGGAGGTTTTTGAAAATGTGTTAAAATTTTAATTTTTATCTTTAAGTAGGTGCACAATAGAGTAGCCATTCAGCAAAGTGATAAACGAAAGCAATGAATCTTGATCAATGGCATCCCTTTCATCACCCTTCCTCATCCTTTCCAACCCCTTACTTTCCCTCAACTTCTTTAACTTTGTAGAATATATGTTGAGTGAATTGATTTTCATTCCTTTCCTCCACACCAGGATCTTGCTTTTTATTTCTTTGTCTCACTGTTTGGAGGCTACAAAGATGGGAGCCAAGCCATCACAGTCTCTTAATAGTTAGCACATGTCAGTTGTCTTTCACTTCCTGAGATTCTGGGCTGGCTTATTTCAATGTAGCTTTCCTAGATTATAATAGATATTTCTTCAATTTTTTTCCCCTATCCATTACTTGCGAACTATCAAATGGATTCAGTTCCTATGG
Organism: Megascapheus bottae; assembly: GCF_031878675.1. Taxonomy (NCBI): domain Eukaryota; kingdom Metazoa; phylum Chordata; class Mammalia; order Rodentia; family Geomyidae; genus Megascapheus; species Megascapheus bottae. The sequence goes on along the minus strand of NC_143517.1, from coordinate 10,960,366 downwards.
TAGGAAACAGCAGATTATTATATTTTTCTCCCTTGCATGAAAATATACTGGGGTAAATTCATTTCTTAAAGAAATCATATTATACATTTTATTTCTTGTAAAGAATTTCATTGAAGTCAAAATAAGACTAATCAGTCAGCTTTTTTTTTTCCTATTGGAAAGAAAAGAGGTGGGAGGTGTTCGATCTTATTTTAAACATTTACAAACAGCTCAGCTAATAGAAAGGAGGCATGTAAAGAAAAAGCAGTAACTTCTTAACTTTAGCAGAGCCTGTATGTTGGAATAAAGGAAATAATTCAGAAGAGCTCTTTGACTATTTTTTCTACTACAACAAAAATGCAGTCCTGCTTGTCTGCCCATCTGTATTTTTCCTTCATCTAATAAACTGGCTAGGCCGGAGCGGCAAAGAAATATTATAATATTGACAATGTTGCAGGAAATCCATGTGCTTTAGAATGAATTAACTTTTGCTGCACTGCTGAACATATGAAGAAAAATTGGCCCAGCAGAAAAAATCATTTTAACCCATTTTTTGCCTGTAGAAATTAAGGAAATGAATAAGGTCTGGTAGAGATTGTACTGTATTTATTCCCAGAAAGAAGCTCATCTGGACACACCCCTAGGCTATATTCCATTGCAGAACTTCAAAAAATATCTGGGCAGTTCTTGAACTGATATGGTGGAATTGCAGGTAAAAATGTGAAAAATCAGAAAATTAAAGGGCATGACAGAGGTTAATATAATGACAATAGGACAAAGACTAAAATTGAAGTAACTTATATCTTTATTTATAGTGTGTAATGTTCACAATCATCAACAACAATACAGATTCTCACCCAAATTCTCAGCTAAAGACAAAACAGCATTCTCTTTTCAGAATGTGTGCCAGTACTGGGGTTTTAACTCAGGGCTTTGAACTCTTGTTTAGCTATTCTACTAAAAACTGGCTCCTTACCATTTGGGCCATATCTCCACATTTTTTGGTAATTAATTAGGGGCTTTCTTCCTTAGACTAGCTTTGAACCCCAGTCCTTGGATCTCAGCTGTCTGCATAGCTAAAATTACAGGTGTGGGCCATCAGTATTGAACTGAAACTTCTTTCTTATACTAATTTTCCATACCATATTTTCCCCCATATCTGATAAGGAGGACATGCTGGAATTAGTTTATGCTTCCACTTTACTGTTGGACCTTCTCTCCTATTATAAATTCATATGCAAGGTGCTATGTTCCATCTTCTTTCCATTTTTACACAGACTTAACAATTCTCTTAAGAAAGTGATTGTGTAATATCTGATTAGTAGGATGCACATATTTATGCATGTGTATTATTTGAAATAGTAATTAATGATATGGAGATATATTACAATGACTTAGATAACCATATGAGTTTTTTTCTATACATTGTCTCTTAAATTATTGCTATTGTACTGATCTGTGTTACAGTGTGATAATTTTATACGCACACACACACACACTAAGTGTAATGCTCAAATCAAAATAGTTAATATTCATATCTCCTTAAACTTCCATTTTTTATTGACATGTTGTAGTTTTAACATATTTATGAGATACAATGTAATATTCCAATACAGGTATACTAACACTTAACAAGTTAGAGTACTTAACCTTTAATCTTACATAATACATATTAGCCACACCTGCTTGTCTCCAGTCATGGAGGCCTACATTTCTCTCCTCATGGCTCCAGTGGTTACTGTCAGATTGTGCTGCTGGATATCTATGCTAGGTGGCTCAACCTGGAAACTAGCTTGCTTTCTCTTCCCCCATCTCTGTATCACCATTTTCTCCCTTGTTCCCTTCTCTCCCTCCACTCTACCTTCACAGATGTGCCTCAATGGAAGAATTAGACAAATCCCTTGAGTCCCACTCTCTCTTGAGTCCCTACTGGTAACTGAAATGAACACAAGTCATTTTAAATGGGAAAACACTGAGTGGCTATTGTTAGGAAGAACATAAAGGGAAGCTGACCTGTCAGAAAGGATCTTAGACTGCACTGTTGGGGTTTTGTGGCTATAATGTGTGATGAAAAAAATTTGTATTAAAACTTTGTGGAGCTGGGAGTGTGGCCTAACGGTAGAGTGCTTGCCTAGTATGCACAAAACCTTGAGATCCATTCTGCGGAACCATATACACAGAAAAGCTGGAAGTGATGTTGTGGCTCTAGTAGGAGAGCACTAGCCTTGAGAAAATCCAAGGCCAGTGTCCAGGCTCTGAATTCATGCACAAGGACCAGAAAAAAAAAAAAAAACAAAAAAAAACGACAAAACGAAAACAACAGCAAAAAACCTCTGTGGTCATGGTGGGAGCAGATCTACAATCTTGAAGATGATTGGAAAATAAGCATTTTATGCTGAGGCTTAGTAACAATTTAAGGTGGCCAGAAAGCAAGTTTCTGAGTAAGCCCCAGGATCAAATTTGTGCTCCTCACCTTTTTTTTTTTTTGCTATTTAACAGTGTATGGAATTTTGCAAGTTATTTAAGGTTTCTCTTCCATGTTTTTTTCCAAGTTGCAAATAAGAACAAGTGTTAGTTTCTTCTTTGGAGACATTTAAAGATTAACGAGAACCTGAATGTAAACTTTGTAAGACAGGCTGCTGGCAGATAATCAAGAAATGCTATTGGCTTTACCTCCTTATTTTGATGGATATTCCAGTTAAGCTCATCAATGTTCGTAAAGAAAGCCTTGTATTTAAATTGCATCTGAGCCAATGCTCTCCACCCAGTACAGAAAGTACTCTCTTCACTGGGAAACTGAGAACTCTTCTTCACGTCAGCACCAAGAGAAGCCATGGTTACCTGTTCCTTTCATTTGGTGAAAGGCTTTACAATGTATGACTAGCCTTGAGATAATTTATAATGGAAAGAAAAGATCTCTTCGGGTCTTGTTCATTTTGTAGGAATGCCAGTTGGGACCTGACATTGAGGTTTACAATAAATGGTCTACCTGCAAAAGCAAGGATGGGCATCATAATTATATCAAATGCTGCAAAAGCCTCAGAGTGAGCTCATTGCTACAGCCCTGTTAAGGATAAAGGCAAACACTAGATAAGGTGGTAAAGACAGATTTTAATTAGTAATGTAATGCTGCCATGGGGAACAATACTCAAAAAATTTAAATCCAAGTTTAGCTTTTATTTGTACAGAGGTAGAAATCTGAAAAGGAGAATGAGACCATGGTAGTGGAATGTAAGCATAGAGTCAGGGCGCCTGGATCTAGTGAAAACCATCAGAATTCGCTAACTGGCCTCTGTGAATGGGAGGCACCAACTATCCCCAGAGGCTTGAAAATGGAGGTACTGAATTCAGGAGAGGCTGGATTGACAATTTATATTTTTTTTGGTCCGTCATGGGACTTGAACTCTGGGTCTGGGCATTGTCCTTGAACTCTTCAGCTCAACTTACCACCCTACCACTTGAACCACAACGCCACTTCAGATTTTTGGCAGTTAATTGGAGATAAGAGTCTCACGGATTTTAGTGCCCAGGCTGGCTTTGGACCACGATCCTTAGATCTCAGCCTCTTGAATAGATAGGATTACAGGCGTGAGCCGCTGTGCCCTGCTGACAAATTCTTTTGAGCCCTTGAGTTTTCTCAAGTAGTCACTCTAAGGGGTGGTTGTGGGAGTATCCTGGAGATGCATCCTTGAGCTATTAGAAACTGTGATAGTGTATTACATAGAGGGCAAGTGTGAAGACTCAAAAAGAAGGCCAGGAGGAACCTGGCTAGACTTTACAAGAGAATTTGTCAGATATCAGCTCTCTGAAGAATCTTCCTTCACAGATTCTATATTGTTTTGGATATAAAGTCTTTAGTGTGGCTGAGAAAAAATAAAATTACAGTTAGTTGGTTTTGACTAAGATTCTGAGCCTTTTTAACATAATGAAAAATGCTTCAACTTGATCCTTCTTGGTTAACCAGTCAAAAACTGAATGCAATAATTCTTGCCAAACTATATTTGTAATGGAATATTCGCTGGAATTCAAGGAGAACTTTATTACTTTCTACTCCATTGTCTTCACCTTACACAGGGTGATATTGAATCTGGATAGGGTGACACGAGGCGTCTAACTTGGCCTATTTAGTGAACAGGAGAGTCATACTCAAATTCAACACCGGACATCATTTAATTGTGTACCTTTCCTATCCTGCCTCAATACTGAGGCAGAAAACATTTGTCTCCTTTGCTTCCTATGGCAATTACAGACTTTGATTTCTCCTACCATTTCTACATAGTTTTCCTTTCAACACAGTCCAGAGAATGAAGCCTCAAATCTCAAACAGTGTAGGCTGAGTGAATTTCAGACCAGCTAAATTCCCCTTCCTTTCTTCAAAACATTAGCTTTCGATTTCTTCCTACTTAAACAATTTAAGTTCTTTTCAATATCATTGAGAAACTAGAGACTACAGACTGCTTTTAAAGCTTTGCCACATTATCCTGTGAAAGATCCCTAAATCGTACTTTCTATATATCAAATACTCCAGGTAGGAAACAAGCATCTACTAATGAGTTCCTCCTTGATCTATTTTGTGCTTTTAGATTTTATTCTCTGAATTTAGTCAGCTGGGGACTGGACCAAGACTGAACAAAGGCTTTTTTTATCTCTGTAGAAGAAATTTTATTGCCCATAAATACATGAAAACAGTGACATGCATAGTTGTTGAATCCCAATCTTCCATTTTCACTTGCTGTCTTTAACTTAGAGGGAAATTTCACTCATTTTATTGGATTATTATAAAGACCAATGAAAACTTGTCATATAGCCGAGGGATTCTCAGCATTTCAGTTAGAAATGTTCTTGTTTGTTGATATAATTAATGATTGTATATGCTTAAATTTCCTTCCATTTTGGGAATTTCTTGATCAATAGTATAGTCAGTCTATAACCCCAACAGCATCCCTTTTTGCCACTATTAAGACAATTAATTTGGGGGCCAGGTACATATTTCTAAGTAATTCTGAAATGACTTTGCACATTATATTGGTAGGTTTGGAGAGTCTAACTCTCTAGTTCTAACTTTTACTGTTCTGTAGACCTAAAGGACCTAGACATTTAGTGTGTTATTTGCCAAAAATACTTTACATTCAAGTAATTTTTTTATTTTTATTCATTATTTTCAGGTAGTTATACAAATGGGCTTCTGTTCACATGCCAATTTATGAGTACAGTGTATCTTATTCAATGTCATACCTTCCATTGTTTCTCTGAGTGTTTTCTATTTCTTTGAAGACATCATCATTCTTCTAGACATAATATTGGATGTTGATGCCTTCACCATCCTGAGTGTAGTAAAGTGCCTGAGCCTGCAGACTGTAGGCAGAATTCCCAGACTGGAGTCCTTATTCTGTCGATTTCTAACACAAAGCATATTAATATCATCACAACGATTGATGTGTGTCTGTCTTATTGTAATAATCTGGGTCACTATGTGTCATTCTGAATTGGTAAGGCCATAATGATAGTCAGTATGTCTTATTATGATTTATATGTCATACATACCTATACATACATGATGATGTGTAAACAATAAGAGCTTAAATATATAAAAGAGTTAGCTAATAAAAATAGGGCTTAAAAATGGACTCTGCAATTGAAAGTGGAATCTAACTTTGGCATTTACTTTCCTGTCACTTAGATTTTTTTTCATTTTTTTTGTTGCATTTGATGAGATCATGGGCTGAAAAGTCATACTGAAACAGAGAAGTAGAGGAAATATTTTAAAGTATATAAAATATGAAATATTTGAGGATATTTTATTCATAAACTTAGGAAGCTGGCAGACATGACTGCCAAAGATAACAAAATTACTGTCAAATATTTTCTCAAAGAAGATACTTACCTGCACTGGCAGAAATTAGTTATATTTAAAAACAGAGCTTAAAGGCAGAGAATGTGGCCTAGTGATAAAGTGCATGCATGCATGAAGCCCTGGATTCAATTCCTTAGTACTACATACACAGAAAAAGCTGGAAGTGGTGAAAGTGTGCCAGCCTTGAAAAAGTGCAAGGATGGTACCCAGGCCTTGAATTTAAGCCCCATGACTGGCAAAAACTACAATAACAACAAAACAAAACAAACAAACAAACAAACAAACCCAAACAGAACTCAATATATTAAGATTATAATTTTATGTGGAAGTTATATCAACAATAAAATTTTACTTTGAATCAGAAAGGCATTTGAATGTTTTAGAATCTTAAATGGCTTCCATTATGAGTAAATAATAGCTGATTTTTCATGTAGAACTTTTTTGTGTTACCATCTGCTGTACTGACATCACAAAAATAGTAGAGAGAAATTAATCATGAAAATCTCCTTTTCTTCACTTTTGAAGACAGTAGTCCCCTCTACCTGCAAGAAAAATCCTAAAATGTCTGAAAATATATGAAATCACAGATAAGTTTGAACTCTATGTATATAAGTTTTTTTCTTATATATACCTATAATAATATTTCGTGACAACTTAGTTAGAATAACAGTTTAATTGCAATAACATTTACAAAGTATTCACAATGCAGTATCATACAATTTCCATGAATATTGAAATCATTACATATTTTGTTTAATTATACTCATCCTTCGTATGATGGCTACATGATAAGATGAAGTGAGATCAATGGTACAAGTACTGTGCCATAGCTTTAAATTCCAAAATGAAGCTTGCTTGATTCTGAGCGTTGTGCTATGATGACAGATGGTTACTTACAAGCAAAGGGCTGGATAACATATATAGTATGATATAAATTGAAAACAGATAATTCTTGTTGGGGCAGAGCAGGCTAGCATGAGATTACATCACATGGCAGGTAATTTAAAGCTTCTGAATTGTTTATTTCTGTAATTTTCTGTTAATATTTTCAGGATACAGATGACAACAGGTAATTGAAACCACAGATAAAGATATTGATATATCTAAAATATTCAAACTTGACTGAATTCTGAGTAAAGTTTGGTATTATTTTTAATTTTGTAATTGCCAATTAAATTGATCATTTAGAAGTAGAGCAATGGCTCAAATGGGACAGCACCAGCATTGAGCAAAAAAAGCTAAGCAACAGTTCAAGGCCTGAATTCAAGGGCCACAAGCAGCACAAAAATAATAATAAACTGGTTATTTAAAGAAAATATTTATTTATTTTCTTCAGTGCATTATAGAACACCAAAGGTTGATAATAAAATGACAGTAATAAAAATAAGCATCTCTATATATGAACATATATATTAATATATATTTAATTATATTATATATTATAAATATATATGCATATAAGTCTGTAAAATATAATATATAATAGTATAAATTGAAAACAAAAAATATTACCGAGGAATACTTGATAAAAGATCAATGTGATAAGGTGATATAAGCTTCTAATCTCAATTCTCAGAAGGCTAAGACAGGAGTGCTGGAAGTTCAATGCCAGCCTGTGCTTCATGGTAGGATCTTGATACAAAATGAACAACACTAACAATGACCAAAAATTGATTATACTTGCATATTGTTTTAAATAGACAATGATAATTCTGATGTTAATACTAGACTCCAGACCAGTGTCGAACAGTAAAAGGAAATACAATAACTAATATTAATCCATCTGCCCTATCTAAGGCATTGTGATGTAAGGGGTAAGTGAAGATATTTCCACAAGCAGCACGTGAGTAGCACTTAGTTGAACTAGAGATTATACATGTACATTACGTGTTATATTGTTATGTGGCATTCAGCAATAGTGGGAGAAAATGAGGAAAGAGGTGATAATATTTAAGAACAAATGTATTCATTACCTTATTTATGCAAATGCAACCCTCCTGCTTACCACCTTTTCAATAAAAAATAAAATTAAGAAAACGGAAGATGGTGCCAAGGCAATAGGGATGCTGCCTAGCTCTCTCTCACAAAAAGAGAGAACCAGGGAGTCCCAAGAGCCAACTACCTTAAGAAATCCACAACAACAAACTCAAAAAGCAACGGAGAAGGACTCAAACTGGAAAAGAAATCCAGATAAAGCTCACATCCAACTTTCTCAAAGAGTTCAGAATGCCAGAACCCCTTCCCCACCCCTTGCCGCCTGCTCTGAGCCGCAAAAAGCTGTGGCAGAGGGCGCCAGGACGGGCAGCCCCAACCGCTGCAGAAACCAGCATAGGACCCGGCCAGCGAGCCACAGAAGCAGCAGAACCCAGACGCGGAACACAGGCGGCAGAGGAGACCCGAGGGGAGTGAAAGACTCCCCACCACCGTGGAACACCCACAGATGGAACGCAGAAGCGTGAGTAACACAGTGGGTCCCCAAAACCATCGGGAAAGCAGAGATGGTGCCAAGCAATAGAACTTAACTCAGACCCCTTCACCCCACCCGAGAAAGACTGGCAGGAGCAGAGGGGGCAAGGAATTTAGAATCCTGTCCTTTCCCTCAACAGCCCCCTCCGTCAGGACATTGACTGGAGACTGACAGACGGGCTACACTAAAACTCAGCACCCCACCAGGGGAGGCAGAGCTGTCCCAGCTCCCACCCATACAATAGGTTCCTCTCCCAGGCCACTGAATCTGGAGAGTGGACAGCGCTGAGTCCCTGCCTTACAATAGCGGGTGGGGTGTGCGGGAAAATAGGAGCCAGCATCTGTCCCCCTCAAATCTTGAGCGGGGCATCCTCCAGCTGGGAATCTTGGGCAAGAAAGCACCAAGGGGCCCCCCACAGTCACAGACTCTCTGACAGCAGTGGAAACACAGCAGGGATCTGAAGGGCCAACCAGCAGCCAAGCTGAGAATCAGAGAGGAGAGGCTCCGCCCTTGGAGCCCCCGTCCTCAGCTGGGCCCTGCCCCTGGGAACAGAGCAGTCTCCTGCGGGTCCTGCTGAAAGCCCTTGGAAACTCTCAAACCCCAGACCTGTGGCCAGGGCCACCTCTGGAAGCAGTACAGGAAAATGTCTGCCCACCACACTCAGACTGAAGCTCACAGATCCATCCCACGGCCCACTGTGAGGCCACTGGTTGGGCTGAGAGCTACTCATGTAGCAACACATAAGTTTTATCTAATACTTTCCAAACTTTGTACTCAAATATGCTACCTACTTACCAACTTAGGTCAGTTATCCTTACGCTATACCTTTTCTTCATTACTATAACAATCTTACACTCCTACGTTAATCCTCTTGTACCTCCCCTGATCTCTCTCATTCTATTTTTCTATCTCTGGTCCTCTGTTCGTCTTTCAACCCTTATAATGCATGGATCTACACTTGATGGCTGTTGAGCAATACTGTGTTTAGTATTAATCTTGCTCCCATTTTCAAATGGGAAGAACAAGAAACTCAAGAAAAATGTCAAATCAAGAAACAACATCCCCCACCCAATGTAAACAGACAATGGAACAGTCACTGGCAAACCTAGAGGAGAGTCTTCCAAGTGCTATACAAATGCAATTGATAAACATCATTAATGAAAAATGTGAAAATATAAAGAAAGAAATAAGGGAGGAAGCCATAGCTAAACAAAAGGAAACCATAAACAAGGTGATAAGTGAAAAAGAAGAAGCCATAAAGGAGGCCATAATAAAGGTTTTTCAAAGAAAGATGGATGAATTCATAGAATCCACAAATAAAAAGGTGACCGAACTCCAGCAAATGTCCAAAGAAAATAAAGCTACTGAGCTAACCACTCAAATGAAAATTAAGGAGCTAAAGAAATCCATACATGATCTAAAAGAAGAGATGCAAGGCATCAAAAATGAGCAATTAGAAGCAAGGGAGATGAAAAATAAAGTAGATAGCTTTGATAGTAGGCTAGGCAATGCAGAAGAGAGAATTTCCGGGGCTGAAGATAATTTAGTTGTTATAGAGAAAGAACAGAAAATGAGTCAATTAGGAAGCCTAATTTAAGGCTAATTGGCATTGAGGAGGGTCTGGAGAAAGAGGCCAATGGTATTGGAAATATACTTCAGGGAATCATCTCAGAGAATTTCCCAAATATCCAGCAGGGCAGGCCCATCCAAATACAAGAAGCTTTTAGAACCCCAAACAGACCTGACCAGAAAAGAACATCCCACCGCCACATTGTAATCTGAACTGGATCAATAGAGACCAAAGAAAGGATCCTAAAGGCAGCCAGGGTAAAGGGATCAATAACCTATAAAGGCAAACCAATCAGAATAACCCCAGATTTCTCAGCAGAGACCATGCAAGCAAGAAGTGACTGGAAGCATATATGTCATGCCCTTAAGTCAAATAACTACCAACCAAGAATACTGTACCCAGTTAAGCTCTCATTCATAACTGAGGGAACAATAAAATCATTCCATTCCAGGGAAAAGCTGCAACAATATGTACCAACAAAACCAACACTACAGAAAATTCTCAGAGATATTCTACACATAGAAAACCAAAATAAATACAATATAGGGAAAGAAATGGCACCTAAACATCATACCATCTAAGGACCACAAGAACTGTCAAGACACAGGTCCTAATAAAAGCTTTTAAAAATGGTCGGAACTAATAAATATCTCTCAATCCTAACTCTCAATATCAATGGATTTAACCCTCCAATTAAATGGCATAGTCTATCTAGTTGGATCAAAAAGCAAGATCCATTGTTCTGCTGTCTTCAAGAGACACATCTTACCCCAAAAAACAAACATCTTTTGAAAGTGAGAGGCTACAAAAAACTCTATCAAGCTAACAGCCCCCATAAACAGGCTGGAGTTGCCATCCTCATATCAGATAAAATAGACTTCAAACTAAAATTAGTAAGAAAAGACAAAGAAGGTTACTACATACTACTAAAGGGATCTTTCCTCCAGGAAGACATAACGATCCTAAATATTTACACACGCAATTCCGGAGCTCCAAACTTCATCAAGCAAACTTTACTTACACTGAAACCATACATAGATCGAAATACGGTGATTGTCGGTGACTTTAACACACCACTCTCACCTATGGACAGATCAACAAGGCAAAAACTCAACAGAGAAACCTTGGAACTGAACAACTATATAGACCAACTAGATCTAACAGACATCTGCAGAATATTCCACACAGCAACAACACAATATACGTTTTTCTCAGCAGCACATGGAACATTTTCCAAAACAGATCACATCTTAGGCCATAAAACAGACCTGGTCAGATTCAGAAACACTGAAATTATTCCATGCACACTCTTAGACCACAAAGGCATCAAATTGGAACTGAACACACATCTCCAACAACGAAAACCCTGTAACTCATGGAAACTGAACAACACATTGTTGAGTCACCAATGGGTCATTGAAGAGATCAGAACAAAAATCCAATAGTTCATGAAATTTAACAATAAGGAGCACATAAAATACCAACTCCTTTGGGACACGGCAAAGGCAGTATTCAGAGGAAAATTTATAGCGCTGAGCGCCTACAACAACAAGTTGGAAAAATCACAAACCAACAAGTTAATGTCTCACGTTAAGCTCCTGGAAAAAGAGCAACAAACCAAGCCTAACCCTAGTAGAAGGAATCAAATAATTAAAATCAAAGCAGAATTAAATGATTTGGAATCCAAAAAACTATAGAAAGAATCAACAAAACAAGGACTTGGTATTTTGAAGGAATTAACAAAATTGACAAACCCTTAGCAAATCTTACCAAAAAAAGAAGAGAACATACGGAAATAAACAAAATCGCAGACGAAAATGGCAAAATCACAACAGAAATTACCAACATCCAGAATATCATGAGGGAATACTTCTCAAACCTTACGCCAACAAATTTGAGAATCTAGAAGAAATGGATGAATTCCTAGCCAATATTAACATACTCACAATGAACCAAGAAGAACTAACCCAACTAAACAGGCCTAATTCAAGATCTGAAATAGGAATGGCAATTAGACAACTTCCACCTAAGAAAAGCCCAGGGCCAGATGGATTCACAGCTGAATTCTATAAGGTCTTCAAAGCAGAGCTCACACCAATACTCCTCAAACTCTTCACAAAATTGAAAATGAAGATTCTTTACCAAACTCATTCTATGAAGCCAGCATAACCCTCATCCCCAAACCAGACAGAGATTCATCAAAGAAAGAGAACTATAAACCTATTTCTTTGATGAACATCGATGCAAAACTTCTCAACAAAATACTGGCCAACCGTCTGCAACAACTTATCAAAAAAATTATACACTATGATCAAACTGGATTCATCACACGGAGGCAAAGCTGTTTCAACATACGCAAATGAATTAATATAATTTAACACATCAACAGAAGCAAGGACAAAAATCACATGATTGTCTCAATAGATGCAGAAAAGGCATTTGACAAGATCCAACACCCCTTTATGTTAAAAGCTCTGGAGAAACTAGGAATCCATGGAACATTCCTCAATGTAATAAAGGTTGTGTGTGAGAAACCCACTGCTAGCATTATACTTAATGGTGAAAATCTAAAGCCATTCCCTCTAAAATCAGGAACGAGACAAGGATGTTCACTCTCTCCATTACTCTTTAACATAGTACTACAATTCCTAGCCAGTGCAATAAGGCAAGAAGCAAGCATAAAGGGGGTCCAAGTAGGGAAAGAGGAAATAAAATTATCCCTCTTTGCAGATGACATGATTCTGTATTTAAAGAATCCTATAGACTCTACCCCCAAGTTCCTTGAGCTGATTCAAAACTTTGGAAGAGTAGCAGGCTATAAAATTAACCCTCAGAAATCAACTGCCTTCCTTTATGCCAACAGTGAGAGGAATGAGGCAATAATCAGGAAAGCAACTCCTTTCACAATAGCCTCAAAGAAAATAAAGTACCTAGGAATTAGCTTAACTAAGAATGTAAAGGACCTTTTAGATGAAAACTTTAAAACCCTAAAAAGGGAAATTAAAGCAGAACTAAGGAAATGGAAAAACCTCCCATGCTCCTGGATTGGAAGAATCAACATTGTGAAAATGACAGTCTTGCCAAGGGCTATCTACAAATTCAATGCAATACCCATTAACATCCCAATGTCATTCTTTAAAGAAATAGAAGAGGCAATCCAAAATTTCATATGGAATAATAAAAGACCCCGTATAGCAAAAACACTTCTTAGCAGAAAGAACAGCACAGGAGGAATTTCAATTCCAAACTTTTGACTCTATTACAGAGTTATAATTATCAAACAGCTTGGTACTGGCACAAGAACAGGCCTGAAGATCAATGGAATAGAACTGAGGACCCAGATATTAAACCACAGACCTATGGCCACCTAATCTCTGAAAAGGGAGCCAAAAAAATAGAATGGAAGAGAGACAGCCTCTTCAACAAGTTGTGCTGGCAGAACTGGTTAAGCACCTGTAGAAAACTAAAGTTGGATCCTTCTTTGTCACCCTGCACTAGAATTAACTCCAAATGAATCAAAGACCTGGAGGTAAAAGCTGACACACTGAAAACTTTACAAGAAAGAATAGGAGATACACTAGGCCTCCATGGCACAGGTAGAAACTTTCTTAATAAGGACCAAGAATCACCGCAAATAAGAGAAAGGCTGGATAAGTGGGACTGCATTAAACTGCGGAGCTTTTGTATGGCAAAGGACATAGCTAGTAAATTAATTAGGAACCCTACAGAGTGGGAGAAGATCTTCACCAACCAAATAATCGACAAAGGCCTCATATCTAAAATATATCAACAACTCAAAAAATTGAATCACTCCAAAACTAATCCCCAAAGTAACAACCATCCCATTAAAAAATGGGCCAAAGACTTAAAGAGAGTCTTCTCTGAAGAAGAAACAAAAATGGCCTATAGACACATGAAGAAATGCCCAACATCTCTGGTCATAAAAGAAATGCAAATCAAAACAACTCTAAGATTCCACCTCACTCCAATTAGAATGGCCAGGATCAGGAAAACGAATAACAACAGATGCTGGAGGGGATGTGGCCAGGAGGGATCACTACTACACTGTTGGTGGGAGTGAAAACTCGTTCAACCACTATGGAAAGCAATATGACAGTGCCTCAAAAGGCTAAACATAGAACTCCCCTATGACCCAGCAATTCCACTACTTGGCATTTACCCAATCATCCAGAAACTAGGGCATACTAAATCCACTAACCACCACCACGTTCATTGCAGCATTATTCACCATAGCAAAAATATGGAACCAACCTAGATGTCCCTCAATTTATGAGTGGATCAACAAGATATGGTATTTGTACACAATGGAATTCTATGCTGCTGTCAGAAAAAATGACATCGCCCCATTTGTTAGGAAATGGAAAGTCTTAGAAGAAATCATATTAAGTGAAGTAAGCCAGACTCAAAGGAAATTAGGCTCATTTGTCATAATCAGTAGAAACCTTGGGCTCTCCTAGCAGAGATTTACAATAGAGCAAAACCTAGATACATAAGGCCATATAGCATGACACTAAACGGAAGGACTTCCAGGATATAGAAACAAAAGCTATATAATGAGTAATTGCTGTCTTTAATGCACTATGTTATCTCTCATCTCTGATATATTGTATATATGCTTATTTGGTTATTTGAAATCGGATAGGGAAGGGGGGAAAACAAGTTGAGGGGGGTAGGTGGGGGGTGGAAAATGGGGACCAAGACATGAGAAAGGGTATTAATGTTTGTGAAGCACTGCACCTTCTATCTGGTGAATATAATGTATCCCTTCTATTAATTACAATAAAGAATATATGGAAAAAATACTAGACTGGGAATGTGGCTTAGTGGTAGGATGCTTGCCTACCGTGTATGAAGCCCTAGGTTTGATTCATTAGTACCACATAAACAGAAAAAGCTTGAAATGGCTCTCTGGCACAAGTAGTAGAGTGCTGACCTTTAGCAAAACAAGGTCAGGGACCATGCCCAGAACCTGAGTTCAAGCCTAGGATTAGTGAAAACAAAACAAAAACCCAATATTGTATACGATAATTTTCTACATAGAGAATGAAGCTTTTAATGAGATGATGAGTTGAAGAAAAGTAAACACTTGGAGAATTGCACATGTTGGTGGTGAACAGATGAGCATTGTAAATACGATTTGTCTTCCATACACCAGGAAGCTCTCATACAAATATATGGCAGTAAGTAAAAGTTTCTATGTTCTTATTTAGTGCAAAAGAAAAATAACAATGCCTATTCCTAGGTGTACCTGACAGGTTCCTGGATGGATGTGGGACTTCTGAGTTCAGAATATGCCGAGGATTCTGTTCCTCTTAGAGCAGCCTTGGCATTGTCCTCTTGTGGCAGTCACAAGCATTATCTCTCATGCTCTGACTGCTTCTTTTTACAGAAAAATGGTCTTGTGAATTATGTCTCAAATAGGTCTCTCATCTACTCAACTAACTAAACAGTTTTCCATAATGTAATGAAGAAATGAAAAACACTGATCTGAAGTATATTGCCCTTGAAAGTAACAGGAAAGAATGATTAGGCAGAATTGCTGAATTTCTTCGTTCCTTATCTCAAAATCTTTATATCCAAATGGTTAGTATTTTGTGCACAGAATTTTCAATTGAAAGTAGATTAGATTTGGGGTTAAGGATAAGTATTACAACAGATAACCATAAATAAAAAGTAAAGTGTAGAGGCTGGGAGTTTGGCCTCGTGGTAGAGTGCTTGCCTAGTGTGCACAAAGACCCGGGTTTGATTCCTTGGTACCACATATATAGAAAAAAGCCGGAAGTGGTGCTGAGGCTCAAGCAGCAGAGTTTTAGCATTGAGAAAGCCCAAGGATAGTACTCAGGCCTGGCAAAAAAAAAAAGTGTACCTGGAAAGTTTCAATTGCTTGGCATGTTTGTATATTATGACTTCATACTTTTGCTATTCATTATGATTGTTACATTTTTGTTTTTGGACTTTGAGAATTGTTTTGCCAGTCCTGGAGCTTCAACTCAGGGCATGGACACTGTCCATGAACTTTCTCAAGACTAGCACTCCACCACTTGAGCCACAGCACCAGTTCCTGTTTTTGCTGTGTATGTGCATACAGAGAAATCAAAGCCTGGCTTTGTGTATGGTAGGCAAGCACTCTACAATTAGGCCCCTCTCCCAGCCCTTGGGAATTTTTTTAAACAGAATATATCAAGAGGTCTTGAAGACATATGTTCTACTTAGTTTTCACATGTATTTCTTTTTTTTAAGTTTCATTTTAAGAAATCATATTTTATGATCATTATGTAGTAGAGTACAAAAGGTTCCAGCTCAATGCCATGAGTTTAGAAGTAGAATGCATATAATCACTGTCATCCTATTCCTCACAACTCCATCCCCTCAGTTTATCTACTTCCATTTTTCACATATGCACATTCTCCCTTCCTTTCTCTTTTCATTCATATACTCCCTCCTCTGATTTCACCTCCATGACACCTCAAGCTCCAGCTCCTGATACTCAGTTTGTTAGACTGTGAGACCGTTGTTCAAAGAAGGTTTGCTTTTTGAATTCTTCCTGCTTATGCCATGCTTTAGATAACACTTGGCCCTGTTTCTGTGCTGTTTTTCATCCCTCGTGAGCCAAGTTCCAGTCTTCTTCCCACCATTCTCTTCATGTATCTACTAACCCATGAATGAATGTGAAGAGTGTCCTTGCTTAGAGAACACAATCCTTTGTGGGCCTGAGTTTGGCCTAGTGGTAGAGTGCTTGCCTAGCCTGCATGAAGACGCCAGTTCCATTCTTTGGTTCCACATACATAGAAAAAGCCATGTGGTAGAACTCCACCTTTAAGAAAGTCCAAGGTCAGTGCCCAGGCCCTAAACTCAAGCCCCAGGACTGGCAAAAGAAAAGAATGCAAGCCTTTGTTACAAGTGTTTTTGTCTCTAAGTACTTACTGAGTTTCATATATATTTTTAAATGAAGCCCATAAGTGTGCACAGAAATATACACAAATATTGGGCCGGGAGTTTGGCCTAGTGGTTAAAGTGCTTGCCTAGCATGCATGAAGATCCGGGTTCGATTCCTCGGTACCACATACATAGAAAAAAGCCGGAAGTGGTGATGAGGCTCAAGTGGTAGAGCTCTAGCCTTGAGAAAGTCCAAGGACAGTGCTCAGGCCCTGAGCTCAAGCACAGGACTGGCAAAAAAAAAAAAGAAATATACACAAATATTCATACTCAATAGTAACTTCCTATCATATTTACTTTAAATTCCTGCTGATTCAAAACCTCTCATTAAGAGTGAGAGCACAGGTTTGGGAGTTTGGCCTAGTGGTAGAATGCTTGCCTAGCATGCAAAAAGCCTAGGGTTTGATTTCTTGATATCACATACATTGAAAAAATCAGAAGTATTGCTGTGGCTCAAGTGGTAGAGCTCTAGCCTTGAGAAAGCCCAAGGATAATGCTCAGACCTTGAGTTCAAGCCCCAGTACCATTAAAAAAAACCAAAACAAACAAAAAACTGTGAGCATTTATAGGAAAAGTTTGGTTTGCTTGTAGTCCAATTTTAAATCAAGGTTTGATATCGGTTACCATTTCTGGTAACTGATCTGTGGAAGTTTGGTTCTATTTACAACATTAAAAGCTTTCAATCATTTGTTTGTATGCCCATGTGTGTTTCTGATAATCCCTCTAGTAAGTTATAATCAAGACAAATAAACATTGATTTAATACCATTAGCCCTAAAACAGAATGGCTTTTTCAAAGTATACCTCCCTAGGTTCTGATTGAGGAGATGTAGAATTAGACTCAGGAATTTGCATTTTAACAAATACATATATGTTAAAGAACCCTGATAGGGAAGTGTTGAAGAATTTTATAATGCTGATTTGAGATATATTGTTCTTGGTTTTTGACAAGCCATCACTAACTTAACAATGTTCATATCCAATTGCTTTGTACTTTGTGCACAGAATACTAGTCTGATGGTGACAATTTTGCAGACTGAATTTTGAGAAATTTTAATAGATGTGTTCAGCAGGTGGAAGCAGGCGTCTGTTGAGAGACATTATGGACAGAAGCACCCTACAACAAACTTATGTATGCCTGGCTATTCTGCGGACCTGCATTCTACAGCCAGCTTTAGCTCGTGAATTATATCACGTCATATCATCTGCTTTGTCATGCTGTCACTCAAATGTCCTCATCTGTAAAAGCAAGTAGATGAGCCATGAATACTTTTTAAATGCTTTGAAGATTTCAGGTTTTCTAAGTTCCTGCTTGATGTCTCTGATTGTCTATATTTGAGAAAATTTTAAATCCATTTCCTTTCAGGGCATGTGGTATAGTTTATATATTCAATGAAGCTTATTATGCTTGATTCAAAGAGGTTAATGTGATTTCAGATATCTGAGGACATCAATGACTATTTTAATACTGCCCATATATTTTAATCCAAAAGATGAAAAAACAAGCATTTGTAGTACATATATCCTGCAAAAAATTCTAATGGAAATGGACTGGTTTGAGTAAATTCTTTCAATCGAAGTTAGTACCTGTTTATTTCTAGTGTACTAAGTAGTAAGATAAAATTTGATAAACATACTTTTTATTTTCAGTTCAATATATTCTTCAAAGAATTCATCGTTTTCCGATTTGGAGTGTTACACTTGTGACCTAATTGTGACAAACCACATTTTGTGCACTCTCAAATAAATCTCAGCCAGTCAAACTAGTGGAGCAATTTAGCATGAGTTTTCTGAGAGCTATTTTCTACGTAGATAGAATTAGACCAACAGCTGGAACCACTTCAGCCACCCAGAAATATAATAGTTTATTTATTATTGCTTGTCTTTATTGTATCCAATCACAGCTGAAGTCATTTGGTACAATTTAAGATATTCTGAAATAAAGACCAATCTCTGTCTTTATAACTTTTGACAGAAACAATGATGATAAAACACAGCACTCACACAAAACCACAAAACACACAAGTCAATCTTGGTATTGCTGTTAATCTTAGTGAAAAGAGAGATGGCAGCTGCCGATCATAACATCAGGACTGTGGTTCCTATTCTTTCTTGTTTGAAACCTTTGGCTTTTTATGTATTCCTGCCCCCAACTTTAAGTTTGTAACAACAACAACAAAAAAACATTTTGTCTTGATTTCTGGCCTGTCAATAGAAAAAAAGTTGCTGTAGGCATGCATGAGTAAAGGAAGAGCTGGATTAGGTTTCAGTGGTTGAGTTTGGTCAGACATTCTTTCACTACAGTACCTATATTCAGTTGTTTTTCCAGTGATGAGATCCCTTCAAAAAGATGCTGTATCTTTGATCTGAATACCTTATTTGTATAAAGTAGGACAGTAGTTTTAAATGCTACAAATGGAGGGTAACAAAAGAGGCAAATTGGATGGAATTAAGTTGACAGATTAAGAGCCAAAATAAATCACAACTTCAGTGTGATCAGGCACACATCCCATTTTCTTGAGTCAGACTTGGATCTCTGACTCTTAGTGTGTTTCATTTTGCTATCCGCAACTTTGGGAGTGATGCAAGTATCTATTGTGCCCTTTACACTAGGTCAATATGTTAAACTTTCATATATGAAAATAATTTTCAAATGTGAACCACAAAAATTATTTTTTCATACTTGTAACTTGAAAAGCAGGATTAAGAATCTAAGAATAATTTTAGCTACTTTTGGAAGCTGAGGCAGAAAGGTCACAAGCTCAAGACTATCCTGGGCAATTTAGGGAGACCCAGTCTCAAACTAAAATAAAATATCTTGACATGTAGAGAAAACTCCAAGAAATGGAAGCAAGAGGTTTATTTTTTTTTCTTGTTACTTTGCTTTTTCCTGTGACACTGTTTTTGTTTTCTGCACCTTAGTCTTGTAAGTTTATCTGCTTGGGGGAGGATAAGGGGGAACACAAAAATGGTGGCGCAAGGCCTGGAGTTTGACCTAGTCACAGAGTGCTTTTACGTGGCATGCACGAAGACTGGAGTTCGATTTCTCAGTACCACATACATAGTAAAAGCCAGAAGTGATGCTGTGGCTCAAGTGGTAGAGCATTTGCCTTGAGGAAAGCCCAAGGACAGTGCTTAGGCCCTCAGTTAGTTTGCCCCAGAACTGGCAACAAACAAACAAACAAACGGAAAAAGAAGTGGTGGACCAAGGTAAACAAATTCAGTAGAGATACTCACTAGAAACGATGTTGAAAATGAACCACACAGCTATACAATTTAGTGTACGTATTTTTTGAAGAAAATAATTTAAGATTGAAGATATTAATGAAATAATCATAATTTAAATATATGTATTGCTAGTATGTTTTTGAAAATGTATAATTATTTTAGAAATTATATTTCATTGAATATATCCTAAATACACTCTTCGACAAGTTTCACCAAAAATTTCAGAGAATTATGTCCAAGAGGGCAGATGACAATATATTCCTACAAAAAATAAGAGGGAAATACTTTATTTTAGGGCTGGGAGTTTGGCCTAGTGGTAGAGTGCTTGCCTAGCATGTACGAAGACTGGAATTGATTCCTACCCCATACATGGAAAAAGACAGAAGTGGTGGTGTGGCTCATGTGGTAGAGTAGAGCGCTAGACTTGAGAAAGCCCAAGGACAGACGTCAGGACCTAAGTTCAAGCTCCAGGACCGGAAAAAACAAGAAAAAAGAAAAAAAAAGACCTTTTATTTTACAAGTTGTAGGTATAAAAAATTAATATGAGGGCTGGGAGTTTGGCGTAGTGGTTAAAGTGCTTGCTTAGCATACATGAAGACCCAGGTTCTATTCCTTGGTACCACATACATAGAAAAAAGCTGGAAGTGGTGCTGAGGCTCAAGTGGTAGAGCTCTAGCCTTGAGAAAGTCCAAGGACAGTGCTCAGGCCCTGAGCTCAAGCCCAGGACTGGCAAAAAAAAATTAATATGAAGACAGAGACAATCCCACTTTAACTTTCCATTATTATGAACAATCTACTTCGGTATTGTATGTTTGGGACATTTACTTATTTATTTACTTATTTACAGATACTGGCATTTAAACAGAAGGCCTCATATTTCTGAGGTATGTACTCTACCATTTGAGGCAGACCCCCAGACCTTGTTGGTTCTTGTCTAGTGATTATTTTATATGAAGACCGGCATGTTCCATGTGAATAACATTTTTGTTATTCTTTCTTCAAGCTCAGTGAGTCTTTGTGTTGAATTTATTGAAGAGTCCATTAAAGGCATTCATTTCTATTACTGATTTTATTTCTATTAGTGATTTCTTGTTCCTGTTGATTCTACTTTGAGATCCCACATCTATACCTTAAATTTGTCTGTTAATTCTATCCCTTGTAATATATTTGACCTGAACATATTTTTGTTTGTCATTTATTGCATAAAGCTGGACAGACTACATTGGACAAAAGGAATAGAGGTGAATCAGTCTTTAGTGTCTTTATTTAGTGGGTATATCTTATTAGGAGCTGAGCCATGTCTAATATTTGCTGTAGCTGTATGAAACAGAATTCAAATTCCTGACTTTGTCCTTCTCTATGCTCTTCCTGCATATGGTTTGCATTTTGTAAACCTCACAACTGTAATTTTATAATAGAACTCTGTTGGTACTTTGATAAGGTGTGAGGGAATGAAAGTGTTCTAATATTTCCTAATTAAGTGTTAGTGAGTTTGTGTTTTAAGACAGTGAAGGTTCCAAAGGTTTCTCTGTTCTATTCCTTAGGTGCCTTCTCTTTTCTCTGGCTATCAGCATCTCCTTAAAGCCCTAGACTCTGTGGGCTGTTTTGATTTGGCCCTTCATAAGTAAGCAAAGCTTGCAGAAATCCACCTTTCTCAAGTTGTTGGAAGTCTCCAGTAAAGCCTTCCACCTGGAGATTGCATCTTCACTATTCAAAATTTTCTGGCCGGGTGCGGAGGCTCACGCATGTAATCCTAGCTACTCAGGAGGCTCAGATCGGAGGATCAAGGTTCAAAGCCAGCCCGGGGAGAAAAGGACCTGATACTCTTATCTCCAATTAACCTCTGGAAAAGGGAAGTGGGGCTTGGCTCAAGGGTAGAGCTGAAGAGTTCAGAGACAACACGCAGGCCCAAGGGTAGGGCGGTAGCCTTGAGCTGAAAAGCTCAGGGACTGCACCCAGGCCATGTTCAAGCCCCATTACCCATCCCCCAAAATAAAAATTTTATGTGGACTACTTTCCTTACCTCTGCAGATCCAAAATGGGAAGGATCCTAGTTAGAGTTTTGTTGTGAGAACGGATGGCTTTCATGGAGGAGTGTGCTGAAAAGAAGGATCTTTCCCTGAGACTTCAACCTTTCAGAGTTTCTCTCTTCTCTGATAGCCCAAGCTCAGCTTCTACAGCACTACCTTATAAAGCATTCCTACTTGCTCCTGACCAGAGTCAGTAGATCACTGGCATGAATTTGGATCTCTTTCTCCAGATCCCAGAATGGCAATATTCTTGGCTACCTCAGCTCACAGATGTGTCCAAGATTCAGCCTGGATCCAGGTTTTCCTTGAAGCATAGGTGTGATGGCTTCCACATTAGGGCTGAGGCTGGAAGACAGGACCTATAGTTTTTCTTTGTATAATTCTACACAATATCTCTCTATAATAAGCATTTATTCATTCTATTACTTACTACATTTACATATGCATTGAACATGTACTGTTCATGTCTCTAGCTTATGGACTGAATAAGTTGAAAAAACATCTAAAGCTTTTAAAAGGCTTTATGAAAGGGTCAAGAACAAAGATTGAATTTAACCACCTGGGTTTTCTGTGGGTGTGTGTTTTGTAATTTGCTGACTTTTGCATAAACATTAATAAAGAAGAATAAAATCTCCTATGTAGGCATATATACATAAAAGCATACATATGAATATAAACATGGAAAGAAAGCATATGGTATGACTTTAGTTTATGAATTTAGGAGGCAGAATGACTATTAAAATTTTGCTCAAATAAATTTGCCAGTGAAGAAAATAAATTCATCGATTCTAAAGATGAACGTCCTAACAGGGAAGCCATGCGGCATTTTGGGACTATATTGAAGTCTTCACATAGACTATTTAACTATGGAAAAAAAAATACATCTATTGTAAGCCCTAGTTTTGGACTTGAAGTAAGCTGAGGATAGGAGAGGCTATAAAACTTGCTCTAGGTTGAAAAGTCAAGAAGTAACAGAGCTGTGATTTGAGTCTGCAACTACTGGGTCTCAAACCAATGCTTTTTCTTCTGTGCTATATCCTCCCCAGAAGTAACCTGATGATCCAGCTCACTGCAGCACTGGGAAGGAGAGAAGTTCTCAGGTTGCAGCTGAACTGCTAGCATCATATCAGAGCTCAATGTGGCATTCCTGACCTTGGCTAGAATCTTTATAAGATCATAACCGCACATGCCTCTTTGGAGAAACTCATGTACCTAATTCCTGCATTTCTCTTTTCTGTGACCCTTAAAACATACTTATCAATTTTCCTGACACAGGCAGCTCCTAACTTTTATGTTAGCCCTAGTAACAGAGCTTTTGAAGTCCAACTTCCTGGGATCATAGCCAGTGTCTGTGGCTTGCAAGCTACAGGACTCAAGGGGTAGTTTTTCATCAGTAGTTCAGGATAATGGTGAGTCTAACACTTCTGCAAGTTTCGAGGACTCAGTGAAGCAAGTAGTAAAGTGTTTAGCCCTACTCAGTTGGATACGGCTTGCCCCATGTGTGCCTACTTGTAACATTTGAATGGAGCTAGTCCAAACACAATGAGTTGTCCACATAAATTTCACAATGGACTTAGAAACGTAATATAGAATGCACAATACTGTACTGATGAATTTTAATACTGATACATATGGAAATAACTGGGTTTTGTGCTACTAGAAAATTTAAAATTACATAGGTACATGGCATGCATCTGTGACAAATACTGCATTCCTATTAAAAACAGAATACAGTGAGTATATTTTGTTTGGAATGTGTACATACCTTGATAGTCTAAGTTATGCAGCTGCAATTAATACAATTCATATATAAGTAATCCTTATGATGATGATTTTTATTTTCTACATCCCGCGAGGTTTTTTTTTTGTTGTTGTTTGTTTTTTTAACCACTTCTGGGGCTTGAATTTCTGGCTTTTTTCTATGTATGTGGTACTGAGGAATCGAACCCGGGTCTTCGTGCATGCTAGGCAAGCACTCTACCCCTAGGCCAAACTCCCGGGCTATGATCTGTTGTTTTTATGTTAGGGAAAGGAAGAGTTGACAAGGAAACTGCATTTATGTCCTGTACCTTCACTCTTTGACATTATCTTAGACCATAGTTGATATCAATAGATACTAGATTCATCTTGATGGCTGTTATGGAAATAAAAATTGCTTTTCACTTTCATCTTACTTTAATTTCTTCAGAATAAAATGAATATTAGTGAGCTCTTCCATTGAAGCTCTGCCAGCAAAGTGTGGTTTCATCACACAAAGTCATAAAACTGACCAAGGAGATACAAATGTATAAATCAGTATGAATTTTATATTTAAGACATTGTTTTGTCAGGATTGGAATCACATCAATGTGCTAAAATAAAAATAATTAGCTTTATAGGTTTTCTTGACTAGCTTTACTTCATCATTTCTCCCTCTTCTAATTTTTCAGAACTCTTAGAATATATTTTAAATATTCAAACTTCATCCACCTTCTTCCTGGGCCAAGTTTAAACCATATTCTGCTATTTTTATCAATTCTTTTTTAATCTCTACAATATATTTACAGCTAATGCATATTGAGTGGATGTGGTATCACTAAAAATGTAATCTGCACCCAACTCATAGAAGATAGCAAAATAAATGTACAAAGTAAATGTACAAAGGGAAAAAAGAGTCCTTAACTTATTGACAGGAAAGATACATTATTTTCCAATTGTATTTTATTGGGACTACAGTTACATTCATCAGGTAGTGGGTACATTACTTCTTGTACATTGATACCCCTTCTGACATTTCTCTCCAGTTTCCTTCCCCAATACCCCTTCCCAATCATCTT
Organism: Megascapheus bottae; assembly: GCF_031878675.1. Lineage (NCBI taxonomy): Eukaryota > Metazoa > Chordata > Mammalia > Rodentia > Geomyidae > Megascapheus > Megascapheus bottae. The sequence continues at coordinate 10,935,466 of NC_143517.1, read as the reverse complement.
ATTTTTCCCCTTCTTTTCTCTATTTCCAATAAATGTGTACACATTATACCAGGTACCAAATCAGATACAATAACAATATGAGATAAACCATAAGAGAGAAATCAAACCAACCAAGCAAAAATAAAAACAAACACAACAAAAAGAAAAAAAGGAGAGACAAAGGGAGACAGAGAGAGAGACAGAGAGAGAGACAGAGAGAGAGACAGAGAGAGAGAGACAGAGAGAGGAACTAATCTCACACAGGAAGTTGAGAGCAACAAACAGAAAAATAAAGCTCTTGTTTCCATATCCTGGAGTATGAAAGATGGATCCTTTTTTTGAAAAAAAATATTTTATTATTGGGATAATGTATAGAGAGGTTACAGTTACATTTGCCAGGTAAGAGGTACATTACTTCTCACACATTGATAAATCTTCTCATGTTTTTGTCACCATTTCTCTCCCCTACCCCTCCCAATCATCTTGTTTTCCCCCTTCCCTTTCCTATGTCAAATAAACAAATAAACCTATCTACAATATACCAGGTTACAAAGTCAGATACAGTAATGATGAAAGATACATTATTGAGTTTAATGAACAATAATCATCAGCAAAAGCTTATGTGAAGATGATAAAGAAATTCTTGGTTCATTCAAGTCAAATATACTAATATATATATGAATATCACGAATGAGTATATATGAATGTAATATGAATATGATGAATGAATATATAAATGTAATCAATGCATTCATTGAATAACAATGACTAAAAATATAAACCAGAAAGGAACTAAAGTCTACAATAAGACAATAAGACTGCAAGATTATTTAATTCTCCTAATGTTATCGATAGTTAAATTTTCAATAATATAAAGACATAAAACATTAAATTCCATGGAACAACCTGTGTTAGTACACATAAATATTTCCTGATGGAAAATTTAAAACAGAAAATAAGGCAGTATTATCTATTTTACCGAACAAAAAAATCACATAAAATAAGCCTGTTAGGGTAGTGCTGGTGACTCTGGCCTGTAATTCTAGCAAGTGAGGATGCTAAGAGCTGAGGATCATGGTTTGAAGCCATCCTGGGCACGAAAATGGTTGAAACACCATCTCTACTTAACCTTGAGAAAAATCAGAAGTGGAACTGTGATTCAAACTACTAGAGCAATAGCTTCGAACAAAAGAGTTCAGGGATAGTATCCAGGCACCCTGAGTTCAAGTCTCATAATAGACAAATGCCAAAGTCTATTGTGAAACACTGTTAGGAAATCAATAACATATAAAGTCCATATGGTAAGGTGCTTTCTTCAACAAGAAAAAAAATAATTAACAATTTTTAAGTGTAGTATTAGTTTGTCTAGAATTTACTTCATTTACTTCTAGTCTTTGAAAAGATAATGAATTTCCTATTACTTTTACTGTTTAGATCAAATTCAATTTTCTCCTTCTTGAAGACAACAATGAAATACGAGTGCCTTAAGCTAGGAGTTTTATTTCCCACATACTTTGTGAAATATAAATGACTAGCTGCTACTTTTAAAAAACAAATTTAGGCTTTCCTATTGAATTACATAATTTTAAAAGTCTTTGTATTCATGTTCAGAGCTTACTGTATGGCGTTAGATTGGAAATTGATTCTTCCATGCAGTGGAGAAGAGATGCTGTTATGCGGTATAATTTCAGATAATTGCACATGAGGATCTTTTCTTCAGATTGTATGGTATGATATAATTTCTTCAGGGTTTTGTATTCTTTAAATTATTTTTAATATATATTAGTTGTGAAAGAAGATGTTTCATTGTGATATTTTCATGCCTTCTATACATCCCAATAAAATTTACTCCCTCCAGCATGCTCCATTATCTCCCCTACCCTTTCTTAAAACATTCGCTTTTTTTTTTGCCAGTCATGGGGCTTGAACTGAGGGCCTGAGCACTGTCCTTGGGCTTTCTCAAGGCTAGTGCCCTGCCACTTGAGCCACAGTGCCAGTTCTAGCTTTTTCTATGTATGTGTTACTGAGGAATCGAACCCATGCACAAAACTGTACATGTGAGGTGAGCACTCTACCATTAGGCTACATTCCTGGCCCTCTTAAAACATTTTCAACAAGTTTGATTGTTCTATCTTTTTATATGCATGTAAAGCACTTCAACTGCATTCCTCCATATTTACTGTCTCTACTCTCCCCCCCACCCCTACAGATACCTTGCCTCCAACATAGCTTCCTTTATCTTCCTATTAACCATTTTTAAGCATATATAAATTCAAGCAAGGGATTTCATTACAGCATTTCACATGTATATTATATTTTATAATTTTTTGTCAGTTCTTGGGCCGGAACACAGCCCTTGGATTTTCTCAAGGCTAATGGTCTGACATTTGAGCCACAGCATCACTTCCAGCTTTTTCTGTGTATGTGGTATGAAGGAATCAAATCTGGGTCTTCATGCATGCTAAGCAAGCACTTGGCCAAACTCCCAGCAATATATATTATATTTTAATCAAAATAACCCTCCTTCTATTGCTCATTCTCCTTATCTCCCCACACCCTAATTTTTAAATTTCCAGTGCAATTCCTTAGAACACACATAGATTCAGTGCATTTCAACATTATTAACCATCTCTCATTTCCTTATTAAGTTCTCTGTCAGGTACCAAGTCCCATCCCATCTATTCAACTACCAAAGAAATGCTCAACCTCATAGACTATCTCATATCCACAATACCACTGGCTCCTAACAACTGATGTCATCTAATTTCTGTACTTAGAGCTTTCCATCTTTTCTTCCTGGCTATGCTTTTAGTAGGTTAACTCCAATCTCTATAATAGTACGGTGGGCACTCTAATATACACTAGTCCACTTCATATGAGAGTCCTTGAACACTATCACAAACTGATGACTTCATCAGGCAACATTTTGGTAGTTTCTATCCTCACTTCACAAATAAAGAAAAGGAATCTCCAAGAAATTTAGAAATTTGTCAAACTTCCCATCTACTAAGTGTATACTGTGTATCCACAGTCTTTATCAACACAACTCTTGCTTTCTGGACTTAGTCCTGTCCCTAACTTGAGTAAAAACTCTTCTATTTGAAGACATTCTCCAACTCCTATCTCTCCACAGCTCAGGGCAGCAGTCTTAGGTCTGGATGGGATTTAGTTAGACTGGAACACTGGTTTTTAGTTAAATTAACCAGGCAGTTCCCTGGGAGAATTGTTAATGTACATTAACATTATTAGCATACAATTTGGGATGCTGGACCTCACAGGACTATTGAGATACTATGAAACTGATCTCACAACAGGACACCTTAGTATGCCACTTGGCCTGTACCTTCAAATCACTCTGCAGCCACAGGCAATCCAGTGATTCTGTCCACTCTTCAGGTCTAACCTGGATATATGGGGGCTTGGATCAAAGGTGGCCAACTATGTGTCTCATCCTGCAGAACTTTTACCGGTAAAACATCATCACCATTTTAACCTGAGGCAATGTCTCTTTTTATTCCTAGGAGATCACTCAAAGGAAATTCTTACTGGGCAACGAATACCTCCACATTTGGGCTGAGCAATGACTGAAGAGCAGAAGGAAACTCTTAACGAAGGCTGACTGAGAAGAAAGGGAGAGGATTGTTACTTGGACCCTGAGGGAGGTCTTGAACACTCAGTGCATAACATCCTGATGAAGTTACCAGTCATCAGGAATGGTTTGAAGTAGAGGGCAGAGGCAGCTGTCAGAACTGAACAACCACACGCTCCCAGTTGCTTATTTTCCTAAGGAACCACCTTTGTGGCCCTGGGGTTTATGTTTCCTTGAACAGTGTTGCTGAAGAACTTAAGGAAACATGTATCAATCATTACAATGGATTTTATTTTTAAAAATGCTTTTGAGCCAGGCACTCATTAGTGGTTTACACCTGTAATCCTAGCTACTCCAAAGGCTGAGATTTGAGGATGGTAGTTTGCAGCTAGCCTGGGCAAAAAAATCCTTGAAACTCTTATCACAGAAAAAGCTGGAAGTGATCTGTAGCTCAAGTGGTAGAGTGATAGCCTTGAGCAAAAGGATCTTAGGGACAATGCTTTTGAAAAAAAAAAGAGCCTGATTTCTAGTGGTTCATGCCTACAATTGTACTAATAAGAAGGCTGAGATCTGAGGATCGCTGTTTGAAACCAATGTTCAAAGGAAAGTCCTTGAGATCCACTCTCCAATTAAATATCAAAATGTCAGACATGGAGCTGTGGTTCAAATGGAAGGATATTTGCCTTGAGTGAAAGAGCTAAAGGACAGCACTAAGGCCTTGAGTTCAAGCTGTAGTACTAGTATAAGAAGAAAAAGAATAAAGAATAGTGTCAGTTTTATTTTTTAATAACCACATGCCTGGATAATTATATATCTTAATGATCAGTTCCTCAAATCCAGAATAATATAATTATAAAAATGCAAATGTTGTTGAACAATCATTCTGCAGAGCCATAACTTGCAACTATGCTTTCTAATCCATCAACCATAATTCTTAAGAGTCTCATCATGAGGAGGTTTTGGGGAAATACAAAATGTGTGAGTAGTTGTCCATAATCATAAGAAGGATCAAAACTGTTATAATCAAAAGACAAGTGACAAGTTAATAGAACAATAAAGTGTATCCATAGTACCTTCTTGCGAAATGAACTTTGTGAATGACATGATGTGTTTTACAAATGCAGAAATGTGAGACATACTTTCTGGGTAAGCATTTGACTTAGCCTAGAAAAGTGACTAGCACAATTCAAAACAAGAATGTATTCCATTGTTGGATTGAAGTATGGAACAAACCTAGTTTCAGGTTCTTTAAGACTATGGTTATAGTGAAATATCAAAGCTGTATTCGTGACTATCTATTGAGTACAAGAGCTAGTGATATACAAATATGAGTATTTCACCAGTAACATGGTGACTACATCTATTGATGATATTGTTTTGGCCAGGATTGGCATACACTTCCATTACTTTTTAACTTCTTATTATCACAAAATGACAGGCAAGGTGATTCCATGTCTCAAGGCTCTAAGCACAGTTTTTTTTTGTCCAGATCAGCAAATTTTATTTTATTAACATGTAAATTCCAGTATATCATATTATCTCCAATAATTTGGGTGGCACTTATCTAATCAGTTAAAAGTCTTAAGAAAAAAGATTGAGGGCCCTCAAGAAAAAGGGAATACAGGGCCAGGAGTATAGCCTAGTGGTAGAGTGCTCACTTAGCATGCATGAAGCCCCAGGTTCAATTCCTAGGTACCACATACACAGAAAAAGCTGGAAGTTGCTATATGGCTCAAGTGCCAGAGCAGTAACTTTGAGCAAAAAGTGTCCACGGACAGTGCCCAGGCCCTGAGTTCAGGTTCCAGAACTAATTTCAGACTAGTCTTGGACTTCAGTTTGCAACATCAACTCCTCTGTATTTTCAGCCTATTGGCTTGTCCATAATATTAGACTTCTCAGCCTCTTAAATCCTGTGAACTAATTACTTATGATCTCTTCTCTCCCTCTCCCATTCTCCCCCACTGTTGCCCTCTTTCTGTGTCACATTCACATACAAACATAAACACACACAGTGTCAAAACAAAGAGATATTTGTAGGCATCTTAATGTGTTACTACTAAGTTAGCACAGATTTATCATAAAAGAATATTTTATATCTATATTCTATATACTATAACATTCATGAAATTTAATATTGGTTCAATGTTCTTTTAATATATATGTTCAAGTTGTCTCATATGTGTCCATAATGTAATTTATAATTTTTTCTTTTATTGATGTGTAATTATATACAATAAAATGCATTGGTTGTCCAGATGTCCCTCAGTTAATGAGTGGATCAACAAGATGTGGTATTTATACACAATGGAATTCTATGCTGCTGTCAGAAAGAAGGACATCACCCCATTTGTAAGGAAATGGAAAGACTTAGAAAAAATCATATTAAGTGAAGCAAGCCAGATTCAAAGGAACTTAGGCTCAATGGTTTCCCTCATTTGTCATAATCAGTAGAAACCTTGGGCTCTCCTAGCAGAGATTTACAATAGAACAAAATCTAGAGACATTAGGCCAAATAGTATGACACTAAATGCAAGGACCTCCACGATAAGGAAACAAAAGCCATATAATGAGTGACTGTTGTCCTTAATGTACTATGTTATCTCTCATCTCTTTTGCCATACCTTGGTTATCTCATATTGTTACAATATTTCAACTTGTTATCTGATATATTTTATATGTGCTTAATTGGTAATTTGAAATTGAATAGGGAAGGGGGGAAATCAAGATAAGTGGGGGGAGGATGGGAGGGAAATCGGGACCATGTCATAAGAAAGGGTATCAATGTCTGTGAAGTTATGCACCTTCTATCTGGTGAATATAATGTAACCCTTCTATTAATCACAATTTAAAAAAAAGAAAAAAATGCATGGGTTGAGTGCACAATTTAATGTTTTGACAAAATAACACACCCTTTTAACCAACAACCTAATTGAAGTACAGAGTATTTATGTTACTCAAGAAAGTTCCCTTTTGTATCCTAGAAGTCAATTGCCTTTTCTCTAAGGGAATCACTTACAGTACTTACTCTTTTTTATTTTAGAAGTTTTATTGTAAGGACAATGCACAGAAGGATTATAGTTACATTTCTGTTGAACAGTGTCATCCTCTCCCTTATTCTCACCCAGTTTCTTCCTCTGGTTTCTCCTTCTCCCTAAGCAGTATAGTTCATTTCCAACGTAGTATCAATAAATAGCACTGCAAAATTGGTTCACCCTTTGGGCCATCATTTCTGTGCTTACCTCTCCTTAAATCAGATAGATATATGCAATCAAAGGCTACAAAAATCAACAGGGACAAAAGAAAGTAAAAAAGCAAAGAAAAAAACACAAATAGGTCAGTAAATAACCTCTTGTTTCCATTTCTTGGAGTTCATTTTGATAAGCATCATTTTTTATGATCATATACATGTAGTTATTGAACTCTTGTGATCCTCTCCTATGACTATCTTCCTTTGATTATACTGTGTGAATATTTAGAGTGATGTATAATTAATCATGTTCAAATGTAAAGACAAATAAATACTCCTTTTTGTGCAGTTTCTTTCTGGAATACAAGATTCCAGGGTCAGCGATAAAGCTTAATTGGACCACAGGCCTGCTCATCTGATCACATATTGCATGTTTGCTTTCACATTGAGTACAACAGTAGTATTCAGTCACTGATAAAAAATTGTTTCCCTCTCTTTCTGAAACACAAAATACAAATCAAGGCAACCTAGCCCAGAGTTAGTAGCTCAGACCTGAAATCTTAGATATATAGGAAGATGAGATGTTAGGGTAGTAATTCAAAATCAGCACCTGCAGGAAAACAGAAAATGTTCAATTAACTACATAATCTGGAAGGGGATCTGGGGTTGACTTGAGCATAAAAGCTCAGGGACAGCTTCCAGACCCATAATGCAAGTCCCAAGATCAACGCCCAACACCCCCCCCACTTATAGCAACTGGTTATATTTTAGCATTTGTAATGACATGCTTTGCATCATATTGTGGCAGACAATTATTTACTTATTTATTATGTGTTTATTTTACTTTGGGTTAGATTTTGGTTTGAACTGGGGGCTTTCTGCTTACGAGGGAGGCACTAAACTTTTTGAGCCATGCCATCAGCCTTTTTGTTTATTTATACATTGCTCTAGTTAACTCATTTTTAATCTGGGCCACCTAAGCACTTTGGTTCTCCTAACTATTCCTCCCATGCCTCTCAGATAGCTAGGATTATTTGTGAGAGCCATCACACTTGCCTTATTTGTTGAGATTAAGTTTGCTAAATTATTTACCAAGCTGACATTAAACAATGTTCCTCCAGCTCTTGGCATACTAAGCAGCTAGGGTTAGAGGCATGAGTTATCTTCATGTGCATTTTTCAGTTTACAAGAGTATGGATTTTTGTGTGATTAAATTAGATGGCAAAACATTGTGCTTATTATATAGAAATGAAGTGACCATGCTAAACTAATGCTAGTTGTCCAATAATATTTACCAAAAAATCAGTATAATATTTCTAATTGCAGAAAGTCAAATTACATAAAAATGAAGATTCTTATAGTAGAATATCTCAATCAAACAATATTAATTTAAAAAACAACTAAGAAAAATCAGGATGAGGTTTAAACCAAAGTTAAGTTTATGAAGAGCTTATTTATAACTAAACAAGGAAGGAATCCGTCTACTAATGCTGAGTTAATTAAATTGTGTTTGATTGCAGCAGATGAAGAAATGTATCCTGAAAAAACAAACTTCATTAAGACTATTAGCCTTTTTGTGAGAACATTTGCTTGAAGAATTGGGGACATCAAGAGTAACAGATGGAATAAATATGTTTATCACATTTCTACCAGTAAATACAGCAAAAATACTGGCTATTATGAGTATATAAACTAAAAAGTCTTAGTGCAGAGAAGAGAGAGATAGGAGATGGATGGAGCTTGGGATTCACTGAATGATAGAGCAGTGAATTTCTTTTTTTTATTTTATTTTTTTATAATTTTTTATTGTAATTAATAAAAGGGTTACATGATATTTGCCAGATAGAAGGTGCATTAATTCACATAAATTGATACCCTTTCACATGTCTTGGTACCCATCACCCTCCCCTCCCACCCACTCCCCGTCTTGGTTTTCCCCCCTTCCCTATCAAATTTCAAATAACCAAATACAAATAAATTCAATATATCAGATAACAAAGTGAGATACTGTAACAATATGAGATACCCAAGAGACAGCAAAGGAGATGAAAGATAACATAGTACATTAAGGACAACAATCATTCATTATATGGCTTTTGTTTCAATATCCTGGAGGTCCTTTCAATTAGCTTCATACTATTTGGCCTTATATATCAAGGTTTTGCTCTATTGCAGATCTCTGGTAGTAGAGCCCAAGGTTTCTACTGGTTATGACAAATGAGGGAAACCATTGAGCCTAAGTTCCTTTGAGTCTGGCTTACTTCACTTAATATGATTTTTTCTAAGTCTTTCCATTTCCTAACAAATGGGTTGATGTCATTTTTTCTGACAGCAGCATAGAATTCCATTGTGTACAAATACCACATCTTGTTGATCCATTCATCAACTGAGGGACACCTAGGTTGGTTCCATATCTTTGCTATGGTAAATAATGCTGCAATGAACATTGTGGTGGTTAGTGATCCCTCCTGGCCACATCCCCTCCAGCATCTGTTGTTATTCGTTTTCCTCATCCTGGCCATTCTAACTGGAGTGAGGTGGAATCTTAGAGTTGTTTTGATTTGCATTTCTTTTATGACCAGAGATGTTGAGCATTTCTTTATGTGTCTATAGGCCATTTTTGTTTCTTCTTCAGAGAAGACTCTCTTTAAGTCTTTGGCCCATTTTTTAATGGGATGGTTGTTACTTTTAGTTTTGGAGTGATTCAATTTTTTGAGTTGTTGATATATTTTAGATATGAGGCCTTTGTCCATTGTTTGGTTGGTGAAGATCTTCTCCCACTCTGTAGGCTTCCTATTTAAATTACTAGCTATGTCCTTTGCCATACAAAAGCTCCACAGTTTAATGCAGTCCCACTTATCCAGACTTTCTCTGATTTGTTGTGATACTTGGTCCTTATTAAGAAAGTTTCAACCTGTGCCAAGGAGGCCTAGTGTATCTCCTATTCCTTCTTGTAAAGTTTTCAGTGTGTCAGCTTTTACCTCCAGGTCTTTGATCCATTTGGAGTTAATTCTAGTGCATGGTGACAAAGAAGGATCCAACTTTAGTTTTCTGCAGGTGCTTAACCAGTTCTGTCAGCACAACTTGTTAAAGAGGCTGTCTTTCTTCCATTCTATTTTTTTTGGCTCCCTTGTCAAAGATTAGGTGGCCCTAGGTCTGTGGTTTAATATCTGGGTCCTCAGTTCTATTCCATTGGTCTTCAGACCTGTTCCTGTGCCAGTACCAAGCTGTTTTGATAATTATAGCTCTGTAATAGAGTCTAAAGTTTGGATTGAAATTCCTCCTGTGCTGTTCTTTCTGCTAAGAAGTGTTATTGCTATACGGGGTCTTTTATTATTCCATATGAAAATTTGAATTGCCTCTTCTATTTCTTTAAAGAATGACATTGGGATGTTGATGGGTATTGCGTTGAATTTGTAGAAAGCCCTTGGCAAGACTGTCATTTTCACAATGTTGATTCTTCCAATCCAGGAGCATGGGAGGTTTTTCCATTTCCTCAGTTCTGCTTTAATTTCCTTTTTTAGGGTTTTAAAGTTTACATCAAAAAGGTCCTTTACATTCTTAGTTAAGCTAATTCCTAGGTACTTTATTTTCTTTGAGGCTATTGTGAAAGGAGTTGCTTTCCTGACTATTGCCTCGTTCTTCTCACTGTTGGCATAAAGGAAGGCAGTTTATTTTTGAGGGTTAATTTTATAGCCTGCTACTCTTCCAAAGTTTTGAATCAGCTCAAGGAGCTTGGGGGTAGAGTCTACAGGATTCTTTAAATACAGAATCATGTCATCTGCAAAGAGGGATAGTTTTATTTCCTCTTTCCCTACTTGGACCCCCTTTATGCTTGCTTCTTGCCTTATTGCACTAGCTAGGAATTCTAGTAGTATGTTAAAGAGTAATGGAGAGTGAACATCCTTGTCTCGTTCCTGATTTTAGAGGGAATGGCTTTAGATTTTCACCATTAAGTATAATACTAGCAGTGGGTTTGTCATACACAGCCTTTATTACATTGAGGAATGTTCCATGGATTCCTAGTTTCTCCAGAGCTTTTAACATAAAGGGGTGTTGGATCTTGTCAAATGCCTTTTCCATGTCTGTTGAGACAATCATGTGATTTTTGTCCTTGCTCCTGTTGATGTGTTGAATTATATTAATTGATTTGCGTATGTTGAACCAGCTTTGCCTCCCTGTGATGAATCCAGTTTGATCATAGTGTATAATTTTTTTGATGAGTTATTGTAGACGGTTGGCCAGTATTTTGTTGAGAAGTTTTGCATCGATGTTCATCAAAGAAATAGGTCTATAGTTCTCTTTCTTTGATGAATTTCTGTCTGGTTTGGGGATGAGGGTTATACTGGCTTCATAGAATGAGTTTGGTAAAGAACCTTCATTTTCAATTTCGTTGAAGAGCTTGAGGAGTATTGGTGTGAGCTCTGCTTTGAAGACCTTATAGAATTCAGCTGTGAATCCATCTGGCCCTGGGCTTTTCTTAGATGAAAGTTGTCTTATTGTCATTTCTATTTCCGTGCTTGAATTAGGCCTGTTTAGTTGGGTTAGTTCTCCTTGGTTCATTGTGGGTATGTTAATTTTGGCTAGGAATGCATCCATTTCTTCTAGATTCTCAAGTTTGTTGGTGTAAAGGTTTGAGAAGTATTCCAGCATGATATTTTGGATGTTGGTAATTTCTGTTGTGATTTTTCCATTTTGACTTATCATAAAATACATATGTAGGACTAGGGGAAGTCGTATGAACATCCATGTTAACATCATGGATTCAGACAAAAAAGATCCCCATGATAACCCCTCCATCTACAGCTGATAGTCATATAAAAGGTTGTTTAACAAGTCAAAAAACTTTTAGAAAATATCAGTTGAATCTAGCTAAACATTATCGGAAAACCTATGGCCCACTTTCACTTTGACTAAGTTCCCACCTAGACATCCAAACCTTCTAGCTTGTAAAGAGTGACCACAGCCACTGTTTTTTCTTGGGGACCTTTGACTAGCCATGGTCAAAGGTGGGTCTTTGTTCTTGCTTGGTGATTGAGAGTCCTTTCAATTCATGGTGCTGGAGAAAATAGCATGGGACACATGGAACAATCCACACATAAATATCATTCTGAGGTTGTGAGCTGAGCATGCTGATGTCATTTTCCGCACCGATCCACAGACTCTCACAGATGAAAAGATTGTACACAATCTTATCCATATCTGTGACATAATGAGGATGGCGTGGACTGCAAAGTATAAATGAGCATAGGTCACCCAGCAAGAAATATACAATACCCAATAACTAGTAATGGGCATGAATGTATGGGGTTTATGCATACATATGGGTCTATTTACACATTTGCATAGTCAAATGTACTAAAGATATATAATCAAAACTCAGATTTTTGGAAATTGGGTAAAATCACTTCAAGGTAAGAGTCTTTTCACATAATGGTGTTTAACAGCTATTCATATATAAAATAAATATATTTGAGACAAATCTCATTCTATATAAAAATATTAGGTGACCAGAGTTAAATGTGAAATCTAAAATTACATTTTTGGTAGTAGGGGAAAATTCTTAGGAACATAGGGTTTAATGACAATTTCTCTATTATAACCAAAGTATAATCCATAAAAGGCAAAATTGATGAAGTAAAACCTTTTGTTCATGAAGAGATTAAAACCACAACAGACATGAAGAAAATATTTGAGTACTAAATGTCTGAAAGAGAACTAAAAACTCAACAGGAAAAATTAGGCATCAGTGAAAAGGGTCATAGGCAAAATATAGGAAGTTATGGTCTTTACTAAGGAAGATATATAAATGACAAATATGCACAAGGAAAATATTCATCATTATTAATCATCAGTGAATACAAAAGAACATTATGAGATATAACCTCATATACTTGTCAGAACAATTAAAATAAAAAAATACTAACATCACCCAATGCTGAAAAAAATGTAGAAAACAATTGCTCATAAATTACTAGATAATGTTAAATGTCTACAAAATATTTTGGCTTTTTATTTTTTGCTTTTTATACCACTTAATTAGTAACTTCCTTAAACACTAAATAGATACATAGCCTATGTGTCAAAAAATAAATTCTTGAACACTCATACAGAGAAATGAAAATCAAATCCCTTCTATGGAGAAATGAAAATCAAAGTTATATAAAACCTGCACACAGTTTTAACAGGAGCTTTATGTATAGTATTCAAAATGATAAATGATGAATTTTTCAGGTTTTGGACAAAGTATGGGATAACTATAAATCTCATACAATAAAAATAAAAAAAGTTGATGTATTAAACAATTTCAATTATCTAAAATGATTATGCAGTCTCAAAAATAATCTTACATGTTTGTAAGTTGTTTGATTTCACTCATACAACTTTTTTTTTTTGCCAGTCATGGGGCTTGAACTCAAGACCTAGCACTGTCTTTGAGCTTTCTCAAGGCTAGCATTCTACCACTTGAGCCACAGGTCCACTTCTGGTGGAGATGAGACTTTTCTGCTGTGGTTGGCTTAGACCCATGATCCTCAGATCTGAGCCTCCTAAGTAGCTAGGAATTACAGGCATGAGTCACCAGTGCCTGGTTTGTACAACTTTTTAAATTAAGAAGTTACAGAGATGGTGCAGAGATTAGTGGCTTTCAGAGGGTAGAGATGGTGGTGGTGGTGATAGCCTCAACCATGAAGCACCCTGGAAATGTCTGTGGTGTTGGAATAACTCTTCTGCGTCTTGATCATGTGGGATGTTACCTGGGTTTACACATAGGAAACAATGGCAAAAATCCAATTGCTTATCATTCTTCAAGGAGTCCGTTCTGAGTTTAAGTGCTAAAAAAATTAGTCTCTGTGAAGTCTGCCTGAAACAAGAGTAGGTAAGAATATTTTCATAGATCTTCTCAAATATCTCATATAATTAAGAAAACTAATTAAGAACCACTTGAAGTGAAATACGTGGAGATGTGTTACTTCAGATAATGGTAAAAATATGTGTGGAACAACAAAAGACTTTGGGGAGAAATTTTCTTGGTTTTAAAAAATGCAAGATAGGGGCCGGGAGTTTGGCCTAGTGGTTAAAGTGCTTGCCTAGCATGCATGAAGACCTGGGTTCTTTCCTCGGTACCACATACATAGAAAAAAAGTCAGAAGTGGTGCTGAGGCTCAAGTGGTAGAGCTCTAGCCTTGAGAAAGTCCAAGGACAGTGCTCAGGCCCTGAGCTCAAGCCCAGGACTGGCAAAAAAAAATAAAAAATAAAAAATAAAAGATGCAAGATATTCACCATCAAGTACTTTCTGAAAAATATTTGAATATTTCTGATAGTTTTCCATGATAAGAGACCAATAACACCAATTAAGCAAGGTGCTGTCCAAAAATATTCTATTTTGCTGAGTAGAGAAATTGTAATCAATCTGTGTGCAGTTGAGTAAAAAATTACTGAAGTGGTATAGCATTAAATTTCATAAATAGCATTTTCATAAAAATTCATTTTTTGTCTTTTGATAAGCTTTTAGCCAACAAATTGTATTAAATTTCTTGTCTTTTTCAGAAAATTTTTACTGATCCCTATTCTAGTTGCTTATTACTAAAATGTTAGAGCTATTGAACTGAAACTTTAATGAATTCTTTGAATTTGATTTAAAATTTTCTAGGTTTTTAAAATACATTATTTTTAATTTAAAACATAGACCTTATTTTTATTTTTGTAATATGATATGCGAATAATGAAGGTCTAGTGATTTTTCTTTGAAACACTCTAATTGGTTTGTATTGCACTTCCCTTGTTAGTAATAGATACCTTATTTTGTTTGTAATTCTAGGGGAGTGTGTATGATAAATTCTCACTGAAAAAATAAATGACTGTGGGACTCATATTTATGACATTAAGTATAATAAGTACGCACCTACAGGCCGGGAGTGTGGCTTAGTGGTAGAGTGCTTGCCTAGCATGCACGAAGCCCTGGGTTCAAGTCCTTCGTACCACACACACAAAAAAAGCTGGAAGTGGCTCTTTGGTAAAAGTGATAGGGGGCTAGCCTTGAAAAAGCTCAAGGATAGTGTCCAAGCACTGAGTTCAAATCTTAGGACTGGCAAAAAGAATATATCAATCAATGTGTATCATTCAATGTTATACCAGCCTCAAATTTATTATTTTTAACACATATAGACATTTGTGATATTCATTAACATAAAATTAATGGGCTTTTAATATTTGAATACCCTTTTCCCATATGCTGTCATTTGTTCTATTGTTGTTAATGTTTTACTTAGATTTTGTTCTTGGCTGGCCTGGGGGCTTAAAATCAGGGCCTGGGAGGTATCCCTGAGACTCTTTGTGTTAGACTAGTGTTCTACCACTTGAGCAACACTACCACCACTAGATTTTTCTGAATAGTTTATTGGAGATAAAGAGCCTCACAGATTTTCCTGCTCAGGCTGGATTTGAACCATAATTCTCAGATCTCAGCCTCCTGAGTAGCTAGGATTATAGCATAATCCATTTATTTAGTTTTTCCATCAGTAACAATAAGTAATATGGACTTAATGTTCTTTTCACATAGGAGCAGTGTTATTAGATATCAAAATATGGATATCAAAACATACTTGTCTTATAAAAAGTGTTGAAACTTCCTTTATCAGTACTAGAACAACACATACGATATAGGTGAATTAAAATACATATATGAGTTTATGCCTTTTAAGTTTTTAAGACAATCTTTCCTATAATGACTTTCTGGCATATTTTAACTTGTGTTAGACTGAAATTAATGCACTGAAACTTGTTTTATGATATTTTTTGAGTCATACTTATAGCCCCTTTTTGTCTTGATTATTGTCGAGGTAGAGTCTCACTTTATACCCAGGTCAGTTATTTAGGCTTTGCTAAGCCACATTGTTGGAGCTAATGGCAATGTGCTCAATCCTTATGCTTCCATGCTTCCATCCAGTCGAAACAAGTGCATGCAGCCACACTGAACCATTGGTTACAATGGAGTCTCCAGAACTTTTTTACCTGGACTGGCCTTGAACCAAGCTTCTTTAATCAGTATCTCCCAAGTATTTAGGATTATAGGCTTGAGTCACCTTGATGGTTTTTAAGTAATATCCGAAGTGTTTTTCTTAGAATAAATGCCTACAGTTTCATAGTTACTTTTCTAGATTTTTGACAATTATAAAACAATTTGGCTCAATGTAGAAAACTCTATGCATCCAGCTTGTTTTTGAAAAAGTCAATGTATTCTTGTACCAGTTCACATATAGTTGTCAAGAGGTTGGTGGTCAACAAAATTGGCTCTCCTTTGTAAATGACAATAGCTTTGGCACTCACCTTTGTAAAGTATGTAAACTGTTGGCTCCCTCTTCCCTTGATTCCTATGGGACAGCCAAGAACTCTACTGTCCATCAGATTTTATTCCTCTTCAGCCCTGAATATACTGGCCTCAATCTTTCAAATCTAGTATATTCATTAAGACACAACAGTTTTCTCCAATACCCAACATAATAATTATTGTCTTTGTTTATTAACATGTCTTAGTGTCACAGAGAAGATATCTCAATATATTCTACTCAATATCACACTCCCTACCACACTCTCTTTCTCCTTCCTAAGGCAATTTCATCAGGTGTTCCATTGTTCTAATCAGTCATATTTCAATCATGTGAACTATTGAGTTTTATCATATTTATATTCATTGTTCTTTGTTAGCCCAACAAATCCTGCTAATGCCTACAACAAAAGTCTTCTGTTATTACTTGAAAAATCTCTTCAACAATAATTTTTAATATTAATTATGTTCTATTTATTTCTTCACAATTACTCTTTCAGATCATTGGAGAAACCTAGGAGTTAAAATGTATTTCATTGTATTCATTCGTTTCATTTCATAAAAAAGTGTATTTTATTACAATAATTAGAACCACATGGCATGGCCACAAGTTAGATACACAGATCATGGGAAGAAACAAAAATTCTAAAAATATACCACGCAAATAATAGCTGTATCTCAAACACATTTCAATTCAATAAAAATGAATATACTTCCAAAACAATGATGTTAGATTATGAAATTAAAAAATCATATTTATGTACTATATGTAAATTAGCTTCAACTGACTACTGGGCCTAAAAATAAAATATAATAGGGGAAGAGGAGGGGTGATATTGATGAAGATATCTTGTACTAATAAACTTGGTTAAATGGCAACCCCATTGTACAACTACTTAAAGATAATAATAAACAAAAGAAAATACCTTCTAAATTATATAACAAAAAACATTTTTAAAAAGGGAGGAAATCAGGATGGGAAAGATTTTGCCTCAAACATAAAAATATATTAACTACCAAAGAGAAATATTGCCAAAATGAATTACATCAAAATTGAGTAAATTTACTTTTTGAGAAATTTCATTGAGAGAATGCAAAGGCACTCAATATGATGTAAGAAAATGCCTGGAATATGTCTCTTGTTGAGTAGCTATAATGTATACAATTCAACGGGAAGTAGAAAAGCAACCCAATAACAAAGCACAAAAGATATGTATAGTTTCTTTGAAAAACAAGATGTACAAATGGCCCTCGCACATAGTCATTCGTCATCAGGTAGGTGCAAACCCAAAGCCTGAGACCCCATTCTTCATCCTCCAGGACATCTAGCATTAGAAACATTGCTAATAAAACATCTTAGTCTTAGAACTTTTGGAGAATGTAAAGTGATATAATTGTTTAGGAAAACTGGCAGTTTCTTATAATATTAACCATCTGGCAGTTCCAAATCTAGTGAATTTCTGAGGAAAAATGAAAATACATATCCACCTAAAATCATACATGCAAATATTTATAGCTGCTTTATTCATAATTGCCCCAAATTATCATTCACTCATGTTTTGACACCCACAAGTGTGGCAATACAATGTAACTGGACACATACTCTGGTTTCTTTTCAGATCATATAAATCTTTCACCTTTACAATATAACTGAACAGTAAAGAGAAACAAGGAGCCGATATTGCAGTGTAGGAAGATCTCAAAAATATCAAAACTAAAATACTAGATGCAAACAAGTACAGACTGTATGGTTCTATGTCTATGAGAATTTAAACATGATAAATCTCATTTGAAATGTCAGGAAAAGAATGTCAATTGCTGACTAAACTTGAAGCAGATAGAAGTGTTTAGAAAATGGCAAAAGAACTCCTGGTATAATAGAATTATTTAATATCTATTCTAGTGTCTATATTTATTAAATTCAATACTCTGCTGATTCAACTTCCAAACATAAGTTATTCTGCTGTGTAGTTTATATAAATATTGGAGACACATCTTTCAATAATATTTATTCATTTTCATAGTGAATGCCATAGAAACAATCATAATTGTGGGGGGTGGTCATGTAGCTTGAACTCAGCCTGGGCACTGTCCCTGAGCTCTTCAGTTCAAGGCTATTGTTCTCCCTCTGGGCCTGGCGTTGTCCCCTTAGCTCAAGGCTACCACCCTATCTTTGAACTAAGCCCCACTTCCCATTTTCTGGAGATAAGAGTCTCAGGTCCTTTTGTGCCAGACTGGCTTGGAACCTTGATCCTCAGATCAGTTTCCTGAATAGCTGAGATTACAGGCATAAGCCACCGTGTCTGGCTTTAAACTAATAATTTTAATACAGTTCACAATTGATGCTTTTAATATTAAAATTGTTACTGAAAAAATATATTTATAATCAAACTTTTATTCACTTTCCCAAATAGAAACTGCTCAATTTGGGAAGGAGTCATAGAGCAAAAACATTTGCTCAGATCATTTTGTTTATCCACTTGGTTGCCATAATTCTTTTCATGCATGTCTTACTGAGGAATTAATCACAATACACCTGTTTTAAAATATGTTTCCTTTTCTTCTCATTCTTTTCTGTTGTCAGACATCTGTCTTCTACCTCAGAAAAGTGAAAAGTCAAAATCCTTTTGCTTTTTTGATGGTTGTGAAGTTTCATTTTCTTATGATTCACTCATATTTTTAGAATTTTGGCACACTTGTTACTTGGTTTTCCTCCTGGGAAAATAAATCATGCCATTCTAATAGTATTTGATTTGAGAACATTAGTAATGTAACCGTCTACTTTCAACTCCTAAAATCTGACCATCATAAATAAAAGTATCAAGTATCAGGCTCCAGTGAATCAGACCTATAATCTGAGCTGATCAGGTGGCTGAGATCTGCGGATCCCAGTTTGAAGCTAGCCTGGGACGGAATGCCTGTTAGTAGGAAATGGTTTTGTGGCCCAAGGGGTAGTCTTCAGTAAAGAAGCTCCAGAATGGCCATGAGTTGAAGTTACAGGGCCAGCGCATGCTGTGCTTGCATATGGGTGCACAAATTTGCACTGTACAATGGATTTTTTCCCCTAGAATTCAAGGTCCTGGATCACAACTGCCCAAATATCTATGCACAAGTGAGAATGTGAGAATCTATGTGCAAGTGAGAATTGAAAAGAAAGATTGACATCTAAATATGAATATTGCCTTTTAACATATCTGTCAAGCACACATATAACTGCATGTTAGTATCATGTTCAAATTTGATTCCAGTAACATTGGTTATTTTTATATAATAGGAGGCTACATGTCCAAAGTCAAAGTGTTCAAAGTGTTGGTTTCTTCTTAGGCTTCTTGCAAATGGCCATCTTCTTACCCTGTCCTCATTCATATTCTTCATTGTACATCAAAACCTGGATTTCCCCACACATCCAGATAGTTTTTCTTGAAGTAGGCATCAATCAAAATGATTCAAGAATACTCTATTAGCCTTATTTTAATTTAATTCCTACTCTAGGAGTTTTATCTCAAAATATAGTCATATTGTAAGGGACAAAGGGTTAAAGCTTCAACAAACAGGTTTATTTCAAGAGTATACAATCCGGGTCCATAACAACACATAACCATACAACCCTTTCCTTGATGTTCTGTAGCTAGATAAGACAGAGATCCCCACAGGGAAAATTGTGATTCATTAAAAGGTTATGGTAGAGCATAGATAGTTTTCTCTGAGTCATCTTTACCTTCTCAAGTTTTCCCTTAAATGCAAAATATGCCTTCATCTTAGTGATTACCACTTTGGCCATTTAGAAGTATCTTATTGCACAACTTTCAACTAAACTCTACTATGTGAATACCATCTGTGAGGAAATTATTAACCCTGTACATAAACTCCTTATACAGCTTAACACTTAATCTTATGCGAAGTGATCCTAATGCAGTCTGGTCAGAGTCGCCACATCTGGATCTTTCAAAGGGAATTCCATCTCTCACATGGCTGCCTCAAGAATGTGAGCCAAGTGTTTTTTAAAAGGAATATTCACCTTCTGCCACTGAAGCTCTTGGAAGCATGTGGTTTACATTTGAGTTAATCTTCTCATCCATCTGCCCACAAGAATGAATACATTTTATGGTGCATTTCCTGAGTTCACACTGGAAAAGTTTTATTATTCTGAAACATGGAAAATCAAAGGCAAGACAAAGGGCTACACTCCAGTCAGCAGAGGAGTTCTTTTAAAAATATATTCTAAATATCGGCTGGTATTATGAAAAGTGAATTAAAAATTGAGTTTTTCTGTGCCTTCAACTTCCTGGATTGTAAACCATGTGCCACCACCCAAATGGGAAGTGACATCAAGAATGTAACTGATTTCACCACAGTAAGTTTGAATTGAGGAGGAACTATCATTACATTACCATCCCTGCTGTGCACATGACTAATGAAGTGCACACAGCTCTGCAAAGACAGCTTCCATAGCTGTTGCAGTCATGGAGTGTGTTACAGTGTTTAGAAAGTCTGCATCATTTCTTATGTGGTATAAATAGATGGCCAGATCTTTGCTTGAATTTTGTTGGCCTCTGGCCCAGCTTTCAAACTTCTGTTCCCTTGTAACAGGTAAAGTAGAGACAAGATTCACAAAGACCTCAAACTAGTATTTTATAGTCAAAAGTTGGTATTTGGGTATATTTTGCCTTCTCAAATTCTTGTTGAAAATTTCTGTGGATTGTAAGTCAAGGCTGCATGCTTGCTATTCTACTACTGAGCCAGGCCTTCAGCCCATTCCTTTTTAAAAAAATACTGATTATTATTGACAGGGATTTTTTTTTCAGTCTAGACATTCACCAGGATGGTGATTTGACTATGTTAGGTTAGATTTCTTACTGTAGTAGAAATGACAAGCATGTGCCACAGAAGCCACTTTCTTCTGACAATGTAGTCTCACAGACTTTTTCTGCTGGAGCTGGCCTCAAATTGTATTTCCGGTCTCAGCTTTCCATGCAGCTAAGATAATAAGGAGGCACTAACCTTGGCTTCTAATTCTAATTCTTTATTTAAAAGATTTTACCCACCCCCCCAAATTGCAATTTTTTTTCCTAAATGTAATACTATTAATGTTGGTAAAATTTCAGGAAGATGAGAACACACACACACACACACACACACACACACACACACACGATCTCCTCTCCATTTAATTGGTGGTGACATTGCTATTTTTGTCAAATTATGATGTGTAATGAAGTTTATGTCCATGAGAATACAATCAAAATACCACCATAACAGTAGT